>NC_143195.1:4697500-4997500 GCF_051530095.1 Phoenix dactylifera | reverse complement strand
TAATTTGTTTTGCAAGGAACATAGCAAGTTGGAAAAATACAAGAAGGCCTCAAAAGCTCTCAAGAAAAGTTGGAAGAAAGCTGTACTTCATTGGTCCAAGGTTCAAGTTCAAAGGATTCAAGTTGGAGGAACAATTCTAAAGAAAAACTTAAGTCGACTCCTGGAAGTTCAGAGTCGACTCTGGCGCTCTGGAGTTTCAAGGAACAGTGCTCGAGTCGACTCCGGGACTCTGCGAGTCGACTCCGACTGAGAACAGACAAAAAGACAGAGAGCTGATTTTCAGCGCTACAGTGCTCGAGTCGACTCCTACTTCAGCGCTACAGTGCTCGAGTCGACTCCCAGCTACCGTGCCGGCAGACTCTTATTCACGAGTCGACTTCTACTTCAGCCGAGTCGACTCCTACTTCAGCCGAGTCGACTCGAGCACGCTGGGAGGCATAACGGCTAGTTTTTTCTCAACTCCAACGGCTTTATTTTTGTCTCTAACGGCTAGATCTTTGTTCCCACGCCATCCAAAGCCATAAAATCAAGAGGAGAGCTAGGGAAGAAGTTAAGAAAGTGGGAGAAAACACATAGGGAATAGATTTCAAAGAGATTTCAAGAGTAACCTCCCAAAAGCACAAAAGGGCCATTCAAAGCAAAAGAGAGAGAAGAAGAGCATTCGAGTGAATCCCAAAGCTTCCTCTCCAACTGTGTGCTGCCTCAGTGATCCTCTACCTCGTGCGAAATCAGAAGAGGGTCAAGTAAAGAAGAAGCCGAGTCTCTTCATCTACAAAACTTGTTTGAGGGCTTCTCTTTACTCTATTTGTTTACATTGTTATATTTGCTTGTTTAAGAAGCTTGTATTTGTTTTAAACTCTTGTTCTAATATCTTGTGACTTGATTCAATCAAGGGATTGAATCAAGAAATTAAGGTTTGTTGGTGAGCCAAAGGAAAAACTAACGGTGTAAGGTTGTGGTTGGTGAACCGGGAAAAACCAACTGGGTTTGATTGTCACCCCGGAAAAACAATCGGTTGGTTCTAGTCGGTGAGCCTATGAAAACCGACTGAGTTCGTTGTGATCTCGTGAAAACAACAAGTTAGGTTGTGAGCCTGTAAAACAACCGGCTGTAATCTGAGGGATTATAATGAAATCTCCAAGAGGTCTTGGGGAGTGGATGTAGGTGCTGGGGTGCACCGAACCACTATACATCTTTGTGTTTGTGATGCCTTATTTCTTGTGTTTCATGCTTTACATTCATACTTGATTGTGTAATATCTCTAGTTTTGTTTCCTATTGATTTATAAGTGATTGTTTAGAACTTGCTTAGTTTCCACTCCATTCTTACCATTCACATAGATTAAAATTGATCATACAACTATAAGTTAATTTTAGATCAATTGCACCCTAAAGCCATAGTATAATTGCTCTAGCTTAATTTTTCACTACTTTACTTGTAATTGCCTAGAGCTTAAGTAAGTAATATCTTATCATCCCGCTGTATTCAATTTAAAGTAAAAATTAGAAAACACAATTTTTAGAAAACCCAATTCACCCCTCCTCTTGGGTTGTCACCTTGGGCAACAAGTGGTATCAGAGCCTCGTGCTCTAATATTGATTGTTAATCTAACGATCAAAGAGACAAAGATCATGACAACTCAAATAGATAGTTTTCTAGGAGAGGGACAATTAATTGATAAACCTCCACTATTTAATGGCATAAACTACACACATTGGAAAGCACGCATGCGCATTTTTATTCAAGCACATGATTATGATTTATGGAGTATCATAGTCAATGGTCCACACACAAACACTAATCATAATAAGAAAATGGCTCAGCAAAATGCAAAAGCCATGAATATTTTATATTGTGCATTAGATGATAGTGAACTTAATTGCATATCTTTTTGCACAACTGCTAAGGAAATATGGAATATGCTTGAAGTCAAATATGAATGCACTAACAAATCTGATACAACATGTGTAGAAGAAGAGCAGTATCATATTGTAAATCCATGCTTCGTGGCACATGAAAATGAGATACATGAGGTACATGCTGAAACTGAAAGCGATATTGCATTTGATGAAACTTCATGATGCCTTTACTTTGGTATATCATCTGTTTGTAATAACAATTTGACTTAACTGATGTAAAATCTGGGTACTCTTGATGTCTTTAAGGAGTTTTGAGTTGAGGATTCTGAGTTCTTGGACGGTAACTTTTTGGTATATTAAGCACTGACAGCATTGACTGGTTGGTGAGAAAAGATAGAATGGAAGAAAGCAATGATTAAGCGAATGTTGGGGAAAGTTTGTTGTTGGAATTCTTTTTCAAATTTCTCTTTCATTCTTGATTTGAGTAGTGCTAGCTATTAATATTATTATTTTCACTTAAACACCGATACATTTGGATAACCTTCATGTGTTTGAGCAGTTTCCTCTTTGGGAAGATCGGGAAGGAAGAAGGCCCATTGTGGGCCGTGAGCACTTTGATGGGTCGCTGGGCCCAGTCCACTGCAGGCCCAACTTGGGCTTAGTCCGCTGCAGGCCCAACTTGGGCCCAGTCCGGTTGGGCCCAGTTGGGCAGTACCCTTGTGGGCCCAACTTGGGCCCAGTTCAGATCCGAGCCCGGAACCCGAACCCGAAACCCGAACCCATTTGGCCAATAAATGAAATTTTGCAGTTAAGCCCTTGGCAGTATATTATTTCACAAAAGGGTCTTCTGTAATTTGTATTTGATCCCTATAGAAAAGATTTATTATATAATGGTCCCCAACTATATTTATTTAGTCCACTCAAGCTTTATAGAATAGTACCCTGAAATTAAGTATTAGTCCCTGCAATAAATTTTATTGCATAAATGAACCAATTAGAAGCCAACCTTGGGGGCTCTATTTAGCTGGTTCTATGTGGGCCCATTGGACCGTGCCCGATATGGGCCCTATCGGGCCATGCCCATTATGGGCCAACTCTAGGCCCTGTTGGGCCGTGTCCAATAGTATTATTTTTGGATTTTGCAAAGTTCTGATATTAACAAGGAATTAATTAAATTTAAACAGGTGAACCTGATCTGCCTATCTGAAGTAGGGATTAAGCGAGAAGAAGTAACTTAATACTTCAAGTGTAATTTCCAAATTATTTGATAAATAGATTAAATTTTGATGAATGTTTTGTATTCTGTAAAATGGGTCAGGCATGTTAAATTTTATTTAAAAATTATGTTGTATGCTCTGAAATCCGTAAACTATGATTGGAAAATTTATGAAATCTGTCTTTATATATATGTATTCTCAGCATGGCTATGATCTATTCTATTCTGTTCTGGCCCCGCCAATGGGGATTATACGTTGGACCTGTCGACTTGTAATCTGTGAGTAACCGGTTTCGACACCGCGCCACCGGTGATTAGAATAGTGGTTTCTGGACACCTTTTCCACCGGTGACTAACAATAGTGGTTTCTGGCACTCTGTGCAACCCATGCCACTGGGTTACGTGGCCGTAGCCTATCATGTTGAGATTCTGGTATCTGAGTTTTTGGAAAAATGATAATAAGTTTTGAAAACAGTAAAACGATGTTATTTATGATTTATTCCAGTCATTATCCTGTGTTTTGATCTGATATGCTCTGACCCCACTTTGGGGTATTTTGTTGCTTACTGGACTAGTGTAGCTCATTATTTTATTTTCTCTGTTTTTCAGATCCAGAGGCTTGATCGCACGGGATTGGGGAGTGCGTTAGATTTTTCGATGATTTCTTCGATTTTGGGCATTTTAGTTAAATTAGTTTGGACATTTGAACTATGTTGGCATATGCTATTTTGAAATTTTGTAAGACCGCTTTTGAACAATTTAAATAATTATGTCATCTTTGAATAGCTGTATCTGCTTTGATATGATCTGCTGCCTTGCGCGCCCGTGCGGCCCGCCGTGCGGGCGTGCGGCGTCTGCCGCACCGCGGGCTCAGGGCGTGACAATAAAAGTTGGCTTTTTTAGTTATTTTTTTTGCCGCATAAAGTCCTATTCCCACCTTCGTGTGGAATTGATTATGTTAGGCAATCATTTTTTGATGGTTCAGTCTTGGAACAAACCTCATCTGTTTACTGTAGGAATTTATATCAATGAACATAGTCCACAAGTCATGGCACCTTTATTAGATGGTTTGTTGTGACAAAAAAGTGTTGCCCATACAAACTGGTTAGTGCTGATATAAAGGTTGTTCAAGGTGGTAATGTCGTTATTTATTCTCAAAATTAAAGGCTGCGACTCTATTTGGAAATGAAAATTCTGTGATCGATGCCTACTTTTAATTTGTCATCTTACCTTTGCTGATTTAAAATGGAGGAAGAGTCGTCCTGGGGGGAGGGGCGAGTTGGGTTGGGGTTAATTGATGTCCAGGTGCAACATCCGAGACAAATCTTACATAATGTTATCTCTCTGTAGTTTTCAGAAAATGTTTTTGCTTGTACATAATTTAAATTTGCTTTGAGCATTCTGTCAACTCTTTTTGAAGTTGCAATCTCGTATTTGAATGTGCAGATCACTCTTGTGCCTCCAACAGGTGCTCAGCAGTCCAATGCTACTACAGTGTAAGGGCATTCTCTTGACAGATCATGATTTATAATGTCCATTTGGGTAAACAAATTTTAAATGTAGGCCTTCAGCTATTGTTTCATTTGATAGGTCTGCTTCAGGTTACAAATTCTAATTTTTACATTATATCTGGCTACATATCTGGCATGAGCAAAATGTTCTTATGTTTCCATTGCTTGGTGTTAGTTGCGATATGCAATAGTTTCATTCTTTCTTTCTTTTTATTTTTTGTTGATGTTTAGACTTTACTTCTTAGCTAGAGAAAGAGTGGTGAATTATTTCTGAGTAGACAATGACTGATTCCATTGAACCAGGAACATCATTTCTCAAGAAACTAGTAAATCTATCCAATAGAATGCTGAAGGCTATACCAGCCTATAGAAGCACCCGAAAAACTAGTACAATTTTTTTGGCTAGTTCTGGTTCAGGAAGTCCTTTTTTTGTCTGCTTCTGCATCTGGTGCTTCCGACAAATAATTTTGAGTTCAGCATGTTTAGCATGACTAGTTAAATTTGAATGCCTGTTCCATAAAGGGATAAATTCAAGTGAAAGAAACATTTTATATAATGGAAATTTAAGTGAACTATTTTTTTTGTATTGCAAAGATATAACATTTATATATAATATACTTTTTCAACTTCAGTTTTTTGAGAAATCATTAAACTTGGTAATTTTGAAGCTTTGCCTACTGAATTCAAATTTTTTCCTTCATCTTTTAGTACAACTCAGAAGCAAAATTAATTTCCTCATATTTTTGAGATTAAGTGGATATTTAGTCAAAATGCATGTAGTTATTGAGCATTATATTTTGTTTAATATTATTTTTGAGAAATCTTTTGTACATAGTTGTTCATGTAGTCTTTATAAACTACAATAGCGGCCTTTTTGTAGTCCACAGCCTGTCAAGTGTCATGTATTTTTTTTTTAATCTTTCCCTTTTTTTTTACTCAATAATAAACGGAAAAACTGTTGAAAATATCTTACAGCCTATGTACTAAACTAGATAAAGAAATGCCCTCTATCTAGTATGATATTAAAGACCAAAATCTAACATAAAAAAGCATCTGATTAGCTTCCATCATATAGAAAAAGGTATTTTTAAAGTCAAGCTGATAGATTAGTTATCTGGCAGTGTAAGAAAATGTCCTTACTGCCATGTTTTTGAGTGAGCCAGAGGCCACAAAGCAAGACTTCTAATGGTCATTTGAGCTATCCAATGATTCTTATTGTTCTAGATCCAAATTGAACATATAGGGATTTTCATTGATTGAAGGAGGGCAGGTTCTGCTGAAGTGACAGTGATCTAAGATTTCTTACATTTGACTGGCCAAAGATCATAGATTTGCCTTAGAAGCTTGACTAGTCCCACTTTTGTTGGTAGTCTTGTAATATCTGTTAGAAAAGAATCCCTCAAGGTAGTAAACATCTAAACTTTTGTAACGAGATATGAGATAAGTAAGACACAATGATGAAAAAAGAAAAAGATTTGATGCAGACATGGGGTGTCTGGCCACAATAACTAATAGTAATCATCATTCATTTACATAGGCACTTTTTAGCTCCTTTGTCACATCCAAAACTACAAGTTCCATTGCCTTTCTTGAATCTGATCGTTTATGATAATCACTGTCCATTTTCTTTCAGAAATTCAATATTCTATTTTTGCATTTGAAACATTTTATCATTTTCCTTCAGAAAGATATATGCAGAAGGGTATTGTTCCATGTATGGTATTTGTGGACGCCGCGGTGATGGAAAGGTTTTGAACTGTCCTTATAATGTCCCTTCTATGAAGGTACTTGGTAACACATTGTGGTTATCATTTTATATTTGTATGCAAGATTATAGTTATATTTGTGCTGCTAAGTTATCATTTTGACATGAATATCTGGAAAGGAAAACAAATTAACAGTCTTCTTTTTCTTTCTATAAAAAAAAGGTGGGTGGGCTGGTGTTACTGCATGTGTGTTCAACCTTTTCTTCCTAAATTATTATGTCTTAATGTATCTGTAACCTTGAGTAGTATAAAGTTAAACTGTGATTGGACTCTTGATCTGTAAAATGTTTTCTTTTTTCCTTCTCAGCCAGATGAGTTGTTGTCCTTGAAGATCCAGAGTTTGTGTCCAACAATCACTGGCAATGTCTGCTGCACTGCAGATCAGTTTAGCAAGTTGTAGAATCAATGAATGTTAGAGAACTAGAACTACTTAGGTCAAGGTATAGCATTCTTCAAATCATGTTCTGGTGGAATTGCATCTTATTTCAGGACATCAAACTGCTAAAATAGTAAAAACGTTAAGTCATAAAAGATCATAGGGTTTTTGCATATATTCCCTTCTAAATATGCAAAATTGCATGAATACCCTCGTAAAACTACTATTTGCATGTATATCCTTCTTTTTTTTTTGCATATGTACCTGTATTATTTAACGTCGTTAAAAAATAGACGGTTTAAAATTAAAATGACTACAATAACCTTATGGGTAGATATGCAAAAAAAGTTATAAGGGTATATACGCAAATAGTAACTTTCATATTTAAAAGGGTATACATTCAAAAAATTCATTAAAAAATGTCAAAACTCAGCTGAAATTTTCTAAGTCTTTTATGATTCAGTTGGATTGATAAGTCAAAAAAAGATCGAGTCACATTGTTATTTTTTTTTTTTAAGATCTTGGCTCAGTCAAGTTGGAATATTAGGTGGTCATTTTGGTAATTCTATTCTTCATTTGATTTTGATATAATTATAATTATTGAATTTATGACATCTATATATTCGTCATTATTTTTAAAAGATTGAAGCTGTCAAATTTAAATTAATTATAGATGCTTAGATTAGTAAAATATTTTTTAGTGATTTGTAAATGTTGAGTTGTTTATTTTTGAGACGAGAATTTTGTAAAAGTAACATGATTTATTCTGTAAGAGTTGATATTAACATGATTTAATTTTATTTTGTTATCTTTTTTATTAACGATTATCTTTACTGGATTTTGATTATTTTTGATTAGATTTTTTTGAAGTGTATACCCTCCTAAATATGCGTAATTGCATGAATACCCTCGCAAAGTTGCTATTTGCATGTCTATCCATATGAAGTTTTCTTTTTGCATGTATACCCATAAGGGTATTTTAGTCATTTTAATTTTAAATCATTTAATTTTTAACGGCGTTAGATGGTATAGGTACATATATAAAAAAGAAAGTAAAAGAAGGGTATACATGCAAAATAAATATTTGATGAGGGTATACATGCAAATAGAAATTTTACAAGGGTATTCATACATTTTTATATATTTTGGAGGGTATATATGCAGAAAACCCAAGATCATATGTATCACAAGGAAACATAATAGGTAGACAACAGGGAATGGAAAAAAAAAATGAACAACCTTTTTGTATATACACTTTGATTTTTTTTGGTGGGTTAGCTCAGCCCACGGCTACATTAAATTATCTCCAAATAAATCCTCCAATTACATCCTCCAATTACATATTTTGGTACTGATTCTAAGAAGCAGGGTTCGTGAAATCGTCCTGAATCGGACGGTTCCGGTAGCTTCGAGCCGTACCGGCGACTCACCGGTACAGTTCCGGCAACGAAAACGAAAATCGTTACCGGTACCGAAGAAGGAGAAGAAAAGAGAGTGCGAGCGGGGGAGGGAGGGAGGCGGGCAGACGCTGGCAGAGGCCGGCGGAGGGTGGCGGGAACGAAATAGGGGAACCGACCGTTGCCTCCGCCGGCCCTTCACCGGCCTCCTCCATCGTCCGCCTGCCTCCTCTCTCCCTCTGACACGGCATGACGCGGTCCCGTACCACCTAGTGCCATCGGAGAACTAGTACGGTGCTCAGTATCTGTTCCGCTGACCTTGGTAAGAACACAGTTACATCTACCGAAGTTCAAAGACCAACCGGCTGGAGTATTGCCTTCGTGTATTATAGTTTTATATTTGTTCTCTTAAAGTCTATTAGTTTAGCAATGACAATATATATCTGAAATGAGAAGTCAATCTCTCAATGTTGAATATTGTCTGCTAGCATACTTCCCGGTCCTCTTCAATTGATATATTCTTCTTCCCTTGTTTGATCAGTTGGTGTGATTTCTTTGAGTTGTCTATGCTTTGCAGTATGTATTTGTATTCAGAGTTCTTAAATACAAAAAAGGCAGATATAAGCATTGTGTTAAAATATTTGAACTATGGATGATAACCAAATAAGTTTTGCAGGTAAGAATAAATCACAATTGGTGCACATTCTACCTCTCCTTCTGTCTTTATTGTTATAGAAAAAAGTGGATTTATTTGAAGTCATAGCTTCATTCAAAATAATCAGTTCTGATATTGACAGAAACATGCTTGAACTGAATTTTTATCAAAATTGGTGTCATGTTCCAGTTTGGTAGGATAAGAATTCGACTTCTTAGAGGATAAATATTGTTGGGTTGATTTTAGTCCATCACCTAGGATTATCCGCAACCTTTCGGTTTGAACTAATTTGGGGTTACTGCTTAATTGCAAGTTCCGTCCATTGCTTATATTACTTATATAGTTGTCTTTTGTTGTTTTTGAATACTTTGATCCTCTTTTTTCTTTTTGCTGTTATTTTTTGTGTAATACCCACTTATTTTTCATGTGATATCTTTTGCAGGCAATTCCTTTTCTTGTGGGATGCCCAGCATGCTTGAGGAACTTTTTAAATCAAAGCCTTTTCATCAACGTGACTTCTGTGATGAAGGTCCTTTTTCTTTATACCCATAGTTTATTTGTAGACAAGGATTTAAGGTTATGGCTTCCTAGTAGATAAACTACTTAATAGTTAACATCTGATTGTTCTTTGTGATAATTTATTGTTCCAGTTCATGATGTTAAAGATTGGGTTCGCACTGTTTTTCCTCCCCTCACCCGCTTCTTTTTGAAGTGAATGGCATTTATATATGGAATAAATATTGGATTATGATTAAATTATAAATAACTGCCTACGATGTACAGTCATATATATACTTTTAAATTGCATTCTTATGTAGTTGCAGGTCAATGACAGTTTGACCGTTGATGGCATAGATTTTTATGTAACTAGTCAGTATGTAGAGGAGTTATTTAATTCATGCAAGGATGTGAAATTTGAGACTATGAACACTCGTGCAATGGATTTTGTTGGTGCAGGTGCTCAAAATTACAAAGGTGAGAAGTGCCAAGGTTTTATGTCTAACTCATGCATGGTTGCAAGTGGGACCTAAAGTTCATCTATCTTTGTAATTGCCTTGTCTATCATGCCGAATGAACTAAGCAGAGTAAGAGAAGAAAAAGTATGGATGCCCTTTGGCCTAGGGATATTTTTCATATGACAGCGACATAATTTAATGAGGGAAATAAATTTTTTAACTTTTGAACATGTTGGTTTAAATTGTCTATCATATTACTGTTCTCATTGTTGAGTTGAACCAGTAAGTTGTTGAAGATTTCCCTTGTACCTATTCTCTACGGATGTTCTCTCTTGGTCCTGCATTATTTTATTGTATCAGCATGTGCTATTTACGGTGCTGTGTTATAACTTTGATCTCAAGTCATGCCATCATTGCATTGGTATCTTGATTTATGCCCTTACATTTAGCTGGATAAACAATTTCTAAACCTGGGAAGTTGTTATCTTCACTAGCTTCTTTGTTATGTTCAACTGGCGGAATTGTAAATCTTGCTTCTATTTATGGTTGGTTTAACCTTATGCTTCTGATTGCTTTTCCAGAGTGGCTTGCATTTATTGGTCATCAGGCAAATCCCAATGAACCTGGTTCACCATATGCAATAGCCTTTCGAACAAATCTTAATGATTCAGTCAGGATGAAGCCTATGAATGTTACAGTTTATTCATGTGGTGACCCTTCTCTTGGCTGTTCATGTGGTGATTCTCCTTCATCTTCTGTATGCTTTGATTCTGCTTCACCTGCTCCTCATGAGAAACAAGCCTGTGCTATTAGAATTGGTTCTTTGAAGGTATAACTTATCTTTCCTCTGTTGCTTTTTGATGTGATAAAATCTGATGACATTTGTTTCCTTAGGTCATTGGGATAATGTGGAACTATCATTCTGTGCAAAGGATAATAGGCAAAGTAGTAAGGTACACCGTCTCAGTACCGGGCCTCCTACTGTGCCACACTATTGCTGTATCAGTCTGTTAAGATACGTAGATGGTTCAACATATGGAGTGTTGGTACGCTCCCATACTATGTATTGGTACCGAACTGGTATTGTATGGTATGATGCTCCATATCGTCCGGTTCGGTACGTTATGGCGAATCTTGCAAAGTAGTATCTACATGCATATCGTGAACTGAAATAATGCATATCGTGAATTGAAATAATGCATGGATTAATTAATCTTATTATCATCTTTCTTCTTGTAAAAATGGAAGACCTTTTGACATATAGCGGGATCTTATTATTAGGGAAGGAAATTGGTCCCATTTGTATACCCCATCCCCCACTTTGGCGCCCCCCCCCCCAACCAATAAAAGAAGAAAGGGGGGAGGGCGGGGGGGGCTCACCTTGGTTGCACTTGTTATCCAAGTTTTGTATATGATGACATCTGTTTCTTTAAGTCACTGGAATAATATAGAACTATCATTTTGTGCATAGGATAATAGGCAAAGTGGCAAGATATATCGTCTCAGCGTACCATGCCACATTATTGTTGTCGGTATGTTACGGTATGGGGATGGTTCAGCGTACGGAGTGTCGGTATGCCTCCGTACTATGTATTGACACCGAACCGGTACTGTATGGTATGTCCCGTATCGTCTGGTTCGGCACGGTACGGCAAACCTTGCAAAGTAGTGTATACATGCATATCGTGAATTACAATAATGCATGGATTAATTAATCTTATTATCATCTTTCTTGTAAAAAGGGAAGACCTTTTGAAATATAGCGAGATCTTATTAGTAAGGAAGGAAATTGGTTCTATTTGTATTCCCCATCCCTCCCTTTGGCGCCCCCTCCCCGCCCCCCCGCCCCCCCCAAAAAAAAGGGGGCCCTCACCATGGTTGCACTTCTTATCCAAGTTTTGTATTGATCTCAATACCTTTCTACCTCTTTATCTTTGCCTCAATTGTGATCTTGATCCTTCAATTAATCTTGATTTCTGAATCTTGCTCTAGATATATTACAATCCTCATGCAATACATGGGAATGGACTAGAATCCCTAAGAACAGCCACACATGGAGCCTTTGTCCTAAGTGTCAATATTACATGGTGCAGACATGAGAATCATATTTAGATGTATAGTCAAGTGTCTGACTCAGTAAGAGGAAAGAAAAAAAGAAGATATGTGAATGCTTAAGATTGATGTAGGATGGAAGGAGGAGAGGGAAGAAAAGGGAAGAACGGGAGGGAAGAAAAGGGAGGAAGAAGGAGAAGAAGAATCAGAGGTAGGGCCAACTCAATATTCTCAAATCTCAATAATACAGAACTTGGGTTCTTAATTACATATTAGTGGGTATTTATAAATCCAAAATCCTAATAAGAGTCCATGTAGAAATAAAATATTGAAGTCCTCAGAAAACTCTAGTCTTAATAAAAATAGAGTTCCCAATAAAAATAAAATTCTCTTCTTTTCAAATAAAATAAAATTAGCCTAAATAAAATAGAATTTTTCTAATTCCTATATTTACGCCTAATAGTGGTGTGCCTAGATCTCTTATAGAATGATCCGTCAAAGATACTATATTAACAGAATTATTTTTATTTATACCTTTACCTATTATTTGTTTAAACATCAATGTCTTTCAGCATATTTGTTTCTTGTCCAAACTTCCCAGTTGACCTAAGGGTATAAGAAAATTAACATTTTTCCAAAGTTGATTCAACACTTACATCCTCGACCAATTTCTAGTGTCAAATTGGAGAGTGAAAACTCATTGTTGGAAGAGTCCAACTGTTGACCAATCGCTGAAAGCTGCAACGAAGGAACTTCATTAGTATCCAAGTTTCTGACATATATCCAATTCATTGTGAAGCTGGATGTGTGTGCCTATGTAAGATGTCAAATCACAACCTCAACCATGACTAGATCTTATCATAATGTTGACCTTCTTGTCTAGGATCATACCTTGTTTCGTGAACATGAGGTAATATTTTTTGGCCCAATCTTTTTTTGTAGCTCTTAGTGCAACAAATTCCTTACTAAAGACTTAGATCCACTTCTTCATGAAACTTAAAGAAAAGTTAATCTTCCAAATCACTTACTTTGGATGTCCAAAAATACATGTCTTGATTTTCTATTTCAACAATCTCAATAACTGTAGGTTGATTTATTTCAATTCTTATCTTATTATAGACCGAGTCAAATCCTAGTCTCATTTCTATTGTAGGTTGATTTATCACTTATGCTTTAAGTCATAACTTAAACATTCATTCCAATATACCAGTTATATCCCCAATTCATTTGTTAACTAAGATCCAAATCTAGTGCTACTTCAAAGCTAACTTTGTTTCTTGATCGAACCGGGATCCGTATCGGTCAAGGATCGCCGAACCGGTACCGAGTGCTGTACCGGTCAGCTTCCGATACAGTTTGGTACCAGTTCAGACTGAACCGAACCGGTATTGAACTGGTTAGTGTCGGTTCACGCTTGACCGATACAGATCGGTATCGGTTCGGACCAAACCGGTACCGAACTAGTTGGTGCCGGTTCACGCACCGGCACCCTAATTTTTGTTTTTGGAGTTCTCTCTTTTCGATCTTTTATGAATTTAAGTCTAATTTGATATTTTTTTGATGCTTTCTGATGTTTCTAGGATTCCAGTTTAAGCTAGATGATGCATCTTATTGCTTTAAAATGATATAAATCATAAAATGAACAACATAAAATATCTTCAAACCAAGATACAATCAAATTACATACTTTTAAAGTCCAACAGACATACATAATGATATTTAAAATCGAGTCGAGTGGCGATACCTCTCGTAGATATCCGAATCATCAGCATAATCAGAAAGCACATCAACCCATCCCTCTGTCCAAGCGATATTGGAGTCTTATATGTTCATCTCATAAGAATGCGTGTCGAGTTATAAGCACTTTCGGATCTCTCGCTGAAGCTCTAGCTCTGAGAGGTATTTTTAGACGATAATACGGCTGTAGAGGGGACCATCCGACTATGCCGGTAGCAAAATCCGACCCGTGAGATGCTCTGAGGTACGTAGGATAGTAGCCACCAAGTCTGAGTCGAACCGGACGGAACCGGCTAAAAATTACCGGTTTCGGCTGGAATTATTGAGGTTCCGACCCCTATGGGGTTGGAACTATTTTCCTATAGCGAACAAACTCGGTATGGGACCGGGTTGGCTCGATTCGGCTTGAACCAAGCCGTACGGTCCGGTTTGATCCGGTTTGGCCTGGTTCGGCAATCTTTGGACTACCGATCGATCGGCGGGCCGGAACTGGCATACCAATTTTCTTAAATGTTTTCTAGTTTGATTAATTGGTAATTGATTTTTTCAACTTTTACAATGATTTTAAGTATAATTTGATATTTTATGATGTTGCTATGATCCTGGTATAACTTAATGATGCATTTTGTTGTTTTAAAGAAATACAAAATATAAAATGATTAGTAAAATATTGTATGTTACAAGAAGCAATATGAAATATTCTAAAATCAACTAGTGAAGTAAAAAATATAAAATAATATAATTAATTATATATATATAATACAATAAACATACCGATATCTAAAATCTCATCGAGTGATGATGCCTCTCGTAGATATTCGGATCGTTAGCATAGTTAAGAGGCACCTTAGCCCATCCCTCTAACTAAGCTGCATTGTAGTTTTGTATGTTCATCCTATAAGAAGCGTACTCTAGGTTATAAGCACTTTCGGTTCTCTCGCTGAAGTTTTAGCTCTGAGGTGTCCTCTGGCCGATAATACGACTGTAGAGGAGCTCATCCAAATATGTTGGTAGGAAAATCTGACTCGTAAGATGCTCTAGGCTGCGTAGGGTAGCATCTAGATGATGTCTCAAATATACCATATTTATATCCATATTTGTATGGGTTATAAGCTGCATGTGGCTACGGATAGCAGGATCCAATATACAACTCGGAATTTGATACATCTATTTTTTTTTGAATTTTATTTTATTTTTTTATTTTTCAATCCAAAAATTATTTAATTTTTAAAAATTATATATAATCCTACAATTAAAAATTTTTATGTGATCGTGTAGATCATCCATAGATTTACAACATATATAAAATTAAGCCAAAATCAAAAATTTTAGTATGATCTCTTCTTATTTTGCAAATTTTAAGATATATTTTGGTATTTTAAAAAAAGAGAAAATGAGATAGGGAAGAGGAAGCATACCTTATTTACGGTCGGATTCTTCTTCAATCATGCTGAATCAACGTGTCTTTCACCGTGGGGAAGGGGGTTATTCGAATAGGTAGCTTCTCGGGCCTTCCTACCGTTAAACCAGAAGGAAGAGAGAGGGGAGGGGGTTATTCGAATAGGTAGCTTCTCGGTCGGATCCTTGTTACATGATGACTGACAACTTAGTTAATCTGTCTGCTTTGTTACCAGATCGGCTCTGGTGCTTCATGCTTACTCTGATGCTGATCTTCAGGTAATCTTGTTGATTGACATTCCACCATGAGCTTCTATATCATTTCTCTAGAGATTCTTATCTATTGGAAGAGCAAGAAGCTAGACATGGCATCTCCACTGTAGTGCTTAGGCAGTGTATTGTTCCCTAACTTATGCTGCTGTGTGGAGATGGTGATTTGTTTGTCATCTCTTGCAAATGAGTGTTGCCTTAGCAATTCTTCTCTCTTATGTCGTTAGCTCCATTATTGCAATCCATACTGTGGATAATCTAGTTTTACATAAGTGGACAAAACATATTTAGGTTGATTGCTGCATTTTGCCACTAATTTTATCCTTGTACCTTTTACTCATCTCCTATGTTTTTCAAGAAGACCCATACTGCCATGCATTCTAAAGATTTTGTTAGCAAATCCTTGCTCATTGATCTGATGTTAATTTGAGCAGTAGAGTCAAAGATAATTTATACCCTATTATGTATGCCATAAGATATTTCTATTTCTATTGTCGTCAGAAACAATGCATAGGGGCTTGTTACCATTGTAATTGTGTATATAGATGAGAGTGAATTTGCCCCTAAATGTGAGTCCTGCAACAATGTGCAAGCATCTGACTATCTTTCCTCAAATTTTGGACGTGATTCAGTTACCACTGAATCTTACAGTTGATTTCAACAATTTAATGGATCTCTAACTAACAAGGATATAACTAGGTCTTTTGTCAACAATGATGCTACATAGATGATATATTGGTGCAGTCCAACGGGGAAACTAGTCAAGGGTAAATCCACCTCCCATTTTGAGCCTGAAACAGTAGAATTGTTATGCTGTCTACTTGAATGCCTTTATCTAAATAATATATAAATTTGATAGTTTTGGAGTGACAAGTCTACATTTTATTCAGTAACACTAACAAACGGTTGGGACAATTAACTTTACACAGTTGACATCTGAAACAATAGGTATTCTTGGGATTTTGTTTGTAAAACCATTTGTAAGTTTACATCTTTCTACCTCATTTTTTTCATATATAATAAATGTTATGATTTTTTTTTCCAGTAAAAATTCTGTAATTTGTGATTCATTTTAGGATTGTCTCATCTGTTGTCCTTTCTGATTTAACACATTTATCTTTTGTTGCTGGCAGGTCAAATGTTTGGATGTTTCATTAGCAATTTTGTATTTTCTCTTAGTTTCTGCTTTTTCAGTATGGTGTTGGTTACACAGAAAACAAGAAAGAACAGGTCCTTCTAGAACAAAAACTTTGGTGAATGTTATGGGTGAAAATGAGCTCCTTTCCGTTAATAAGCAGGAAATTTCTACTCAGGTTACTCAGGTGCATATTAATTTATATTGTAATTTTTTGTATGTTTTGCTCTCTTGATTAAGGTTCGCTGTCTCGCTTCCAGACCCCGTACCATCCTATTATAGTGTTGGTTCGTACCAGTTTGGTTCGAGACTATGTACCATTTTGGTACCAATACAGTACGGTACCGATCAGTACAATGAACCTTGCTCTTTTTTATCCAACGATCATAGTGCTGTTATTGTTATCATTTTTTTCTCTTTTTTGCATTTTAGACGGTATGCTATTTTGTACCTGGAAGTGTTATCAGCTTATCTCCTTGCCCAGTAAAATATTCAGATTTCAAGTGATTGTGTTTTCCCTTTTTCGTCTTGTTGCATTTGTGCTTTAAAATCTTTCATTTATTTTTCTTAAGAATTTGTAAAATTGCTCGTTGACTAAAAATTTAATTCTTTATAATCGTAATGATAATATTGATAGCCTTATCTAGCTTGTTCTAATGTTTACTCTACATTGCCTTCTTTAGTTTTTATGTTTTTTTTTTTTTGGTTCTGCAACAAATTTATCTTATCAAATGTTGGAGTCAGTGCCTCCAGAGTAACCAGACTTGACTTGGTTCCTTTCACGTCAAAATTTTAGACCTATACTAAACCCCTTGGCTAATAGGGTTGGGTTTGGTCAGGTTCTTGGAAATTTTTTTGTGACCCATCTGGTCATTCATATTGGGGCAAGTCATGCATGACCCAAACCCAACATATGGTATTCAGGTTCAGCTTCGATGCAAGATAAAAGAAGAGCACACTATTCATTCTATTTAGAAGGAAAATTAATAGTGATGGGATAACCAGTGGATAGAACTAAGAAAGGATGTTGGTGTGAAATGCTTCCACTAGTGTTGTTAACAAGGATGCAGTTCAAGCATAACTGAGCCATCAACCTATAAATAATATAGCCTCAATATCTAAACTCCAAAGTCCAAACCAAGACATGGCAACGGGATGTGATAGAAAGGTTAGGTATTTTAAAGTCCCAAGACATGGCAACATGATACATGATAGAAACGTTAGGTGTTTTGAAGTCATGGTTCTTTAGCTTGAGTAGGATTGGACCATGCCCGGTCAGGCTAGTTCATCCAATTTTTGACCTATTTTATACATGGCTAGGATTAGAGAAGAGGAGCAACCCATAGCCAAACTGATAATGGAAAAAGCCATTTTTCAAATCTGATCAAAATATTGGGTTCAAGGTCCGCCGTACCGGTACCGGTCGGCGTACCGGTGGCATACCGGTCCGAACCGATCTCGTACCGGATTCCACGCTGATCCGGTACCGATCCCAGGCCGGACCGGTACGTACTGGCCCGGACCGGTACGGCAGACCATGATTGGGTTCAATCATGCCTAAATGTGGACTAGGTTGGATCATAGGTTGTCCCGACCTGTTTGTGAAACTGAAACATTGTATTGTTTTTTTGAGGATCTTGATGTTAGAATTGACTCGTCACCCATTCATGTCGAACTATTAGGTGGATGTAAAATCCAAAGATATGGAAAACCTATGCGAACTACTGTGCTAGCATGCTTCAATGTGTGAACCGCTTAAGTCACATGGAATGATTTGCATATGTTAACAAATGAAGAGGTAAAATAAAAGGAAAAATAACTCTTCGATCTCTTTCATCTTATGGGCACCATTTCCATTTCTCACCAGATCTTATATTTTCCTTCAACCATCACCACGGTGGTTGATGCCGGAGAAGTTTAATCTCCATCTCTTCTATACTTGTGTCTCGTGGTAGCCTGATGAGGAGGCCACACCTAGAGATCTTGTTGTAGCCATCATTTTATTGTGGTAAACGCTAGAGCATACCATGCCATGGAAAGAAGAAGAACTTGGTGAAGATGAGGCACAACAAGAGGCATAACAGGCTCCATTGTAAGAAAAATTGAAGCAAGGTTGATGAGAGGGCGGCGGCGGCGAGGCATTAGAGGCAATGGAGGCAATATTGGAATGGAGAGGCATCATAGAAAACGGTGGGTGGCCTCTGTAATCCGTAATTTTACAAGACAACAAGGTGTTGAAGGGGGCTAGGTTATTTTAAGTTAGAAACATGGTTTGACCGCTGATTAGTGTTCAACTATGACTCAAGCGTCAAAATGGTTTGGATCGGGTTATCGGGTTCTGGTTATAATTCAAACGATGGAGACATTGGCATGTTCTCTTGTTATAATTAACATTCATATGTCAAAAGGGTTACCTGAATCAAAGAGTTGGAAGGGGAATTGGAGACTGGAAAATAAGGGACCATTCCTGTTTCATTTTATGCACACAAAATGTAGGACTGACGGGAAAAGAAAGGAATGGTAGTTCCCCATTTTGATATCTTAAGTTTGTTTTACTTACAATAGAAGTAATTGTACATTAATTTTCTATTATACCTTGGACTACGGAATAGCACCAAATTAAAATGACAACCAATATAATGGTTTTGGATGCCTTCTATTATAAATTTCCATTTTGTTAGTTTCATATTAGTTTATTTGACATTCTATTGTTTTATTTGAGTTAATTATCCTTTTGGTCCTCCAATTTTAGTTCGGATTTTTAATTAGTCTCTAAATTTCAAAAAGCTCAAATTTGGTCTCTATTATTTCACAACTATTTTAATAAAGTCCTTCCCCCCTATTCTAACCACTTTCCTTCACCGGAAATCCCTGCTGGCATTAACTAGTTATTACAATGGCTAATTATGTGGCAGAAATTGCTTAGATAGGTGATTACATGGCCAATTGGTGATGATGTGGCATAAGTCATAACAGATGATTTTTTTTATTTTGATGACGCGGCCTATGAGTGTTTTGTGGCACTTGCTGTGGAATTTTCAGCCCAAAAGTGTTCGGTTGCTGAGTGCCACAGCATCACCCATATGTCGCATCATCATCTATGTATCATAGTCTCGGGACTCCATCTTATATGTAGTTTATGTTTTTTATTGTTTCTGTGTTTTTCATCCAAAGCCATGTTTAGGCTTAGATTTTCTGTCGAGTCATGTACTAGTACTGCCAAGCAAAAAGGGTCCATCTAGGTATGATAGGAAGCCTAACCCAACTCCAAACCACCATACTTAATTACTTGAGCCTTAGCCTTTCTTCAATGCCCACGGTCATCACTCATCTCTAGGAACGGAGGATGGACGATAGTCTTGAAAATAGAATTGTGCATGTATGGAAGAAGGGAAGTTAGAAAAGAGAAAAATATACGCAAAAAATCTGCAGAAAACAGTATAGAAAAAAACACTGTTCACATGAACAGTAACTCGACCTGTTACTGCTCACGGAACCGTAACCCGACCTATTACTATTCATAGAACAATAACTCGGCCTATAAAAAGAGAAGACAACAGCAAAAAAAAGAAAGAAGAAGAAATTCTGGAAAGGTGAGTGCCACCGTGGGCGAAGCCCTGAGAGACTCTTTTTCTTCCACTTTCATCCTGCTTCTTGACCTATTTCTTTTTGGAGCCACCTTCTTGACTCCGTCATCCTTCATCTCGATACCGTGGTGGAGCGCGGCCTGAAGAATCTCATTGGATTAGAGGGACCAAACTCGCAGAGGTAATTATCCGATTAGTTCTATCACCATTTTTTGCCCATCCTTCGTTTTTTCGTCCATCAATCATTTTCTCCATCCATTATTATTACCATCGTTGCCATCTACTACCTCCTTGGAATCCGAGTTTACTCGCAGTATTTTTTTTATTATTTTGTTGTGGTTATTTTCAATTTGTTGCACTAGTTATATTTCATTGATTGGGCTTCATTAATAAGATATCTATCATGTTCTGTTATGCGTTCATATACCTTTATAATGTTCTTTTGGGATGATTAGTATTTGCTGAAGTATCTAATCAATCGCACCATAATTGATTATTATGAAATCAATCTACACCTGTAAAAGCTTTATTATGAAATCAATCTACACCTGTAAAACCATCTACACCTGTATCTAATCAATCGCACCATAATTGATTATTTGCCATTGGAACACTTTCTAAAAGCTTTAGTATGTGTTACAAACATGGCATATAACATTGTATATATGCTTTAATTGACAAAGTATTGTTCCCAATTCTTATTAAATTAGTTACCTCATCCAAACATTTGACAGTGATGACCACATTAGCCTCCATCTTCTAGATGATATTGCGCCATGTCCATTTCTGGGATATTATATTCGAATTTTGATTTGAGGCAGTAGGTTGTCAAAACATGTACTTGATTTAATTAGAAAACAAATGATTGCATGATTACGTTTTACAAGAACAAATAAGTATTAAGGATTGTGCTTGGATTATTTGCTGGATGCAGCTCTTCTCATCTAATAATCCTACCTCTCCTTAATGATGTCAGTATACTCCTTACTATATTTTAGATTCACCAATCTTATCTCAGACTTTGTAGTCATCATCATATGAGCATTCAATGCAGTGGTTTGATTTCCTTAATCTACTCTCTTAACTCACTTCCAAAATGGCTGGCTTGTCACTAATCTCTCCACATGACTTTCTTCTGTGCTACTACAGGCATATATATACATATATATCTATACTCCTATTATTTGACATTCACAAACATTTGACGTAAGCCTACCTTCTTCTTAATAAAGCCATCGAGTGCAATATAGTGCGTGACAAAGCAGGGACTACTGGCCTCAATACCTCACTCCTAATGTACTTTCTTATCACAATCAACACCCATGTGTGCTTATATATGAATTTTATGATGGTATGGGTTGTCCCTACCACCTGCTTCATATTTTGGATCCTATGAATGTCCTTTAGTGCCAAGCCTATGTAGTGGATAGCATATGAGGTCTAGAAAATATATGACTCATCCTTATCATCAAAATATTCTCTACTCCATTATCAATAACCACCTATACGACATGCTGCTCTCCTATCTTTTTAATTATCTACTTTATCTAACTCATAATATACTAAAAATAGTGCACCTTGTTAAAAGCATCAACTGACTTATGAAAGAATATATTATTCATCACAATATGTCAAAAAAATGGTGATGCTTCGTTGCTAGGTCTAGTCCAACTATCACATATCAATATCACACCATAAGGGTACGATACTATTCTTCTCTCTAGCTCATCTTAGTACCATCAAGCAACTCACTGCAGATATCATTCTGTTAGGTGGAATGACATGCTAGCCAACTCTCTAGATGGAGCTGATAGTAGAACGGTGGTAGATGTTATTTATAGTATTTACAGGAAAATAGTTGAAGTGGAACCGTGAAGCAATAGCTCTCTATATGTCCTTTTTCATATTTTTAACAAGCATAGAATCAATCTTTTGTTGCTATGGGTCTTTGCTAAAAAAGGTACATGGATTTAAGTCATTAATGGTAGCGCCTACTGATATATCTCTAGGCTTCTTTTCCATATTGCCGATGAAGGTCCCAAATATAGATTCTATCTGACTGTCACCTTTATCAAGAAACTTTTTTTCAATTACTAGCTCCTACAGCTTGGATCTGTCCTAGGGTTCCAGAACCAGAACCCTCCTCTTACTGTGAGGACCCAAACTATGCCCTATGCTTGGAAACATCCTCCTTCTACCATAGTTTAGAATGTCTCATATGACAGCTAGATCTGAGCCTCCTCCATGCCATCTAGATCTGACATCTCATAGTTCTCAGGATCTCTCGAATGATATAAAGGTGGCTTAGATACACAATGATGAACCTCTGCTTGTATCTTTGTATTTTTTTTTCTTGCTCTCCCCAAAGCTTTGAAAATGTTTCTTCATCAATATCAGGGTAACTATTAACCAAATACTACTTTAATCTCATCAACTACTTTCATTTTGAAAAGATGCTTGGCTTGGCAGCGAAACACTTAGGATCAGATTTCCATTTTTTTTCCCTGCTATAAAGAATCCTAGAGTCTCCATTACTAACTCATGCATGCAAGAAGTGAACAGAAAATATTTCAAGTGCCACTCAACCACCAAGCTAACATAGAACTTGTGGCTGTAGATTCTATATTATACCATATGGAATCCCCAAATACTTAAGACAAAACGGTTTGAAAATGGAGTCTGAACAAAGCCTTTTGCATTAATCATTGCTACTTTATCCTCATGGAGGGAGGAATCTATCCCTTGTCTCTTTAATCTAGTGAAAATTTCCCATCCCTCATAAGGTGAAAGTTTTCCTATGGTTAAGCTACAACAATAAGATCCTTACTTCAGTAAACATGGCAAGATCTTAAAAACAATTAAAGTCTAAGGTGAATAATATTAATCTTTAATTAATATAATATATTATCTCTTATTTTTTTAATGAAAAGATAACTCTTTTGGTAGTTTATAAAAATATAACTCAAAAACAAAGAATGTGTTACAATAACAGCTATGTTGTTATCAAGAAGATTTGTTATTACAAGCTGACAAGGATTGGAATGTGGGTATCAAGAAAATATCTGTCTGGAATCAAAGTTGCTTTTGAACTTTCAAGCTCATCTTGGTAGTGCAACATTGTGTTATAACAACAGCTATGGCATAATACAATATAACAATAGCTAAAATGTTACTTATCAAAGTCAATCTTCCCCATCTAGACAAGAGTTCACCTTTCCCATCTACAATTATCTTTTCAACCTTGTTTAGAGAACACATCCAATCACTTTTTCTTTTGTTTTCATCCTCTCATTTTTTTCTTTCGTTCTTTTTTAACCTTTTCAATTACTTAATGAAATTTATTAGCTTGGTAGCAAAGGGAGAATGAAGTTTATTAGCCTAGTGTAATCTTTCTCAATGAAATAAGAGTAGTAGTTAGCAAGCATATGGACTCTAGTTACTACAGAACAATAAAGAGACCCTCAAGTAGTTGATGGTTTTATTAACTTGTGGAATACATCGAGCCTAATGTTGTACTTTAAAAAAAAATACTACTCATAAATGTCATTTAAATACTAATCTTTTGGAGAACCTAGCAATTCAGTTAAATAAGTTGAGCAGCTGGTTACGTTAAATGAGTGAAAGGCCTGGGCCTAATCTACTTGATTGGCCCATGATTGTCCTAAAGGGAGTAGAAAATAGATTACATCCAATAATTTAGATTATTGAGGTAGGACTTTCACTGTTTAATATAAATCTAATAAAATGTGAATAGAGATTCATCTAGATCTTCCTGCATGCATGCATGCATACACTTATGTGTGTGTATGTGACATACACACATACGTACAAACTGTATACTCCATTACAATAGAGTATATATTATGGGGTGGCCGAAAATTGAATGCCCACCCTAGGCCCAACATACCCTCCAAACCTGAGTCCGGCCGTCACCTGCAACCCATTAATTACACACTGTGGGGTCGTTTGGTATGGGGTGATCGTCCCAGGATCAAGGATGATATGAGTGGAGGTGATGAGATCACCGCATTTGGTTGCATCACGGTGATCCTACATGGCGGTGATCCTAAATCACCTTCACTCCTCAAATCACCGCCCAACTCGGTGATGGGATACCCGTCTTTGAGGTCGGAAATCCAAAATCACCCCATGGCAATGATCCTGGGTTGAAAGTTAAAGATAAAAATACCCCTCAATTTAGCAGAAAAATTGATATATCAATATACCATCAATATATTATGTCTATATTATATATATATATATATATATATATATATATATATATATATATAATATTACGTTGATATATATATTATATTAATGATATATATATATATTATATTATTATATATGACTAATCATATTATTATCCTATTATTATTGAAGGATAATTTTAAATTATAGTAGAAATATATTATTATATTTGATATTTATATAATGAAAATATTTAATATATTACTCCTATTTACCTTATTTTTCTAATCAAAATAATTATTAGTATTAAAAAATTTATTATAAGTATAAATAAAAATATTAATTCTATAATGAAAAATAACATATTTTTATAAGATTAATAATTTATAGGAGTAATAAATATATTTTTATAGGATATATTAATAATTAATATATTGATAAATATATTAATATATTGATAAATATATTAATATTTTATTATAATATATTTTATATGATTAATAAATATATGATAAGGGCTACTAAAAGTAGAATATGTGACAAAATTATGGAGCTATTATAGGAATTAGCATATTGACTCTCATTTTTGATTAATGAGAATTAAAAACATATAAAAAATTCATCTAACATATATTAGGGGTATTTATGGTATTATGTGGTCGGTGATCTTGGATCTCTGTACTATACCAAATAAGTTACTCATGGATATTTGGAGATTTTTAATCACTGAACCATGGCTTACGAAATACATTGATCTTAAATCATTGGGATCAAATCATTCCAGCATTTGGATCATGGGGATCTTAGACTACCGTGGTGATCCTGTTGGGGTTACCAAACGTCTGTGGTTCTTAACTTTCCGACGTCGCCGGTCTAAACCTGTACGGGATCTTTATTGCCAAAAACCTTCCCGCCTCCCTCCGACCAGCAGGCGTTTCCTTTTCAAATGGAAACGCGAAGGTTGCTTTCGAGGTATCATCAAGTCCTCCACACCTTACTAGTTCCACCGTCCGAGTACAGGAGGTAAACTCACGGGATAGGTGCATGGATCCCGCTTTCTTTGGACTATAAAAATTAGAGCAAGGATCATGAGTCCAGGACATAAAGGCCCCTTGTTTCTCGACTCATCATTCCTTTTCACACCTAATGGAATCGTTGCCTCTGGAAAGCTGCCGTCCGTTCTTCTATTAAAAAAATAGAAAGCTGGCCTCTTTATTGAGTTCAGTTCACATTAATGATAGGGACTTTGATACGCTATCTTTTCGTGATAGTTAGACTATTTTAACCGCTCCTTAAAGCTATTGCTGGCTGCTTAGTTTTTAATGAAAATTTTGCTCCCCATGTAATTCTAGTCATTAAATTATGTTTTAGGGATAAGACATTGGTTTAGGGCTCGAACAAAAAAGAAACATATTATGATAACTCAGAAAAGTTTCCACCAATTATATAATTCACAATGCAAATACAAAGAGCACGCTAGAAATACAAGAAGGTAGATGAGTGATTTTTGAGTTACATTTCTTAGTTACTAAAATATTTTTGAAAGAAAAAAACTTTAGGATTTGGATTTGGTTCGTGAGTCGCTCAAACAACTCTTCTTGAATCACAGCAAATCCTATCCTAATTTTTTTTAAAAGCCTGCTCTTCATGCTCGGTTCGTCGAGACTTTAGATACAGCTTGGGCTAAGAACCACTTAAATGAGTTATTTTGGAATTACACTTTGATGTACTGTGTGTTTGCAAACTAACTTATTGGCAAACTTTAAAGTTAATCGAGATTCGCATATTTCATAAGTGAATGGGCTTGAACTAGTTGCTAATAGTGAGATATCACACCAAAATAAGATCTGGATTTTAGGGTTGATATTAATTACAAGCTAGGACTTTAGTAAACCCCAGCTCAACTTGGTTGGAATTGATAAGGCTCAAAAATATATATTTGAAATATTAAAGAAATAATTTAATATGGTGTGTTTATAATTTATATGCACATTCTATCATTAGATTCGATCGCAATGTTAAAACCATTATAGCACCTTATTTAAATAATTTGATAGATTCCTTATATTACTATATTCCATGATGTGATGGACTAGATGGTATGCAATTTGATAATTTAATGGTTTAGTGAATCACAAATTTCATTTGTCTAAATATGGTATTAAATTTTAAACTAGTGGAGTTTAAATTAAATTTAACTTGCACTTTAGTAAATCTTGATTTGGACTGTACTGAACTTATGGGCATGAAGTTGCTCAAAAGAAACTTGTCTACGCTCATGTCCAAACTAGACAAAAGAAGATTTAATCCAATGGTAAGCTGAGGCTGTTGAGCTTGTTTTAAACTTGACTTTGCTCAAAATTAATTGGAAGCAGTTCTTGATCAGACCTAGGCTTGGTCAAGCTAAGCTCGATGATGATCATGCTAAACTATGAATTAAAGCCTAGTCAACAACTCTAAATCCTAGATGGAAGTGGGGAAAACAAAATTATAAAACAAAATTAGGCTTATCAAGATGATCAAGTTGAAAGTAGTGCCATGCTTGATATTGGATTTTAATCCTAAAATTAGGTCTAATAGAGCGGGCTTGATTGGATTGCTACTCTATGAATACGATTTTATATTTCATTGGTTTCTCTTATGGGTGGCAATCAAATCAGATTGAGTCGAATACGAATTGGATCAAAAATTTATCAACTTGAATTTGGCTTGTTATTAAATAGATCAAAAATTTAAATCTTAACTTTATTTATTTATTAAACAAGCAATCTGACCCAACCCATGTTTATTAAATAAGTCAAATTAGATTAAATAGTTTAAACAGATTAAATAAAATTTTAATAAATTAAATAAATTTAAATAGGTTAAACAAGTTAAGTAGATCGGATTAAATAGGAAAAAACAAGTTAAGTAGATTTTTAACAAGATTAAATATTTTAAAATAGGTTAAATAAGTCTAAGTTATGATCCGATCTAATAATTAAATGAATTAAAATATGTTAAATGAATCACATATCTAACTTGAATCTAACTCATTTAATAAACAAATAGATTTAGATAAGTTGATATGTTTATAATTAAAACATATTTATGTGGAATTCCAATCTATGTTAAACGGAAAAAGTTTGCAGACCATATCAACAAGTCCGAATCATAAATTTTCATTATTATTATTATTATTATTATTATAAATGATACAATTCTGGATTGCGCCGACGACCCGAGCGGCGTGGCGCGACACGCATAATCTCAGCTAGTGGGCCTGCAATCATGCTCGGCCGCGGGTGGGATGTTTTTTAACCCACGGGCCCCACCTAAAGCGTGCTCCCCAGTCCCACCCTTTCCAAGTGGATCACTCATTGCTCCCATTGCCCACTTTTGATGTAAAAGAGTTCACACCAGCTCTCACACTAACATGACAGCGTTCAAACTGGTTTCGTTAAAAAAAAATATTTTTTTATTAAAATTTATTTAATTATCTAATTCACAGGAAAAATAGATTTTCTTAAATAGAACGGTATAAATATTTAAAAATATTTTTACATAACTCTATTCTAGAATCTTAGTACATGATAGACAACAATCTAAACAATATATATTGGATTGTATATATGGCATTTCAAATTCGTAATCATCTATCGCATGATTAGACTAATGGACAATTGACATTACATTTCTAATTTTAAAAAATATTATTATATGCACTGTATGCACTAGAGTGTACATAGCTATGCTGGTGCACGCCGCCAATCACCGTGGTGTATTTCTATGGGCCAATTATTGAGACGAGCATGCGATAAATGGAGCTCACATATGAGCATGTAGTGATGGGTAGCATGTACCAGCGGAGTCGTGCACGCAATAACTTGTCCTAAATTTGTAATGTTTGAAAAAAATCTAAAATCAACATTTAAATACTTTTTCTTTTTGTGCGTAATTCGCAAGGAGGGAAAGTGTTCAAGCCGGTAAAGGAAATTATGATGGAAAGTATGGAGATTGCTTGCACAACTTATGGGTCACGAGATGCACATGAATTATTGTATTCTATTATGATTCTAAATTCTAAGTTTGGATGACTAATTTGGGAAATATGAGTTGGTTCAACTAAGGACAGATGGGAGAGTGGAATTTTAGAGAGGTGGCTTTCTACCATTTGATAGGGACACTTGGGGATTACTAGATATATTTTCCAAGGGCTAGTTTTGGAATTGAACTTAACATGAGCCCAAAGATCAGGACCAGCAATACAGGGCATCTCTGGAATGATCCTTTGAAGCTTAATTGTAGCCTGTTTTTAGTTGAAAGGAAAGTAGATGTAGGGGAAGACCCTCAACCAAGAGGAAGGAAGAATGTGGGAAAAGGGTAGGTGGAGTTGGTAACTGTCAATTAGATCCACCCCCCCTAAGCAAGCAGCCAAGTACTTCTGGCCTCCATCTGGATCACACCAAATACCAATCTAAGACCAGTTTGGTTTGGAAACAAAATCATATACACCTAAATAAAATCCACATCCTTAACTTTACTCTAATCAAAAATATTTTTTTGGTGCCGTTGTAAAATAGGTTAAAAGTAAGGGTAGACCTTCACAAAACGTAAATTTGTATGAAGTCCACTTTCTTAGTTCTATTTATTCAAGAATTTTTTCTGATCCACACAAAGCAGCAATAAAGATTAGCATTTTTCACATTTTAGAAAAGTTAAGAAAGACCTTGTTTTGGGATCCATATTCCTCTTTACCCGAATTCAAACCATCCAAAAGGGAGGGGACGAATAGATTTATTCACTTAAAGAATAATATTTACTTGAGCTTATTTGTTTAGTCAAATAATCTTCTTAAAGTTATGGGAAAACTAACAAGGTGTGAGGTCTCATGCGGGCGTGTGCTTAGTCCCACATCAGTTATTCACTGGGTAGATTTTAGATACTTATATAGGATTAAGGAACATAAATAATATATTTTGGCTAGCTATTTTGGGTGAACTCCTGAATTGTTACAAATGGTATCAGAGTGAACCTGGCCTATAACCTATGTAGACTAAGAGACACAGTACGAATTCAATAGGGTTGACTACGGGCCGATCATGGTATTTGTGATTAGATTTGAATGGATTTTAACCCTTAGCCTGATGAAGACGTCAGGGTTTAAATGGGAGGAGTATGTGAGGACTCATGCTAGCGTATTTAGTCCCATATTGATTATTCGCTAGGTAGATCTTAGATACTTATATAAAATTAAGGAACCCAAATAATATCTTTCAGTTAGTTATTTTGGGTGAGGTACTAGGTTGTTACACAAGGCCTTGGATACTTAATTTACTTAAAAATATTATTTGATCAAGATAGTCTCATAATATTTTTTAGAACTTACAAGCTTTATTCCTCCATTTTTTGCCCCAAATTTATTCTTACAATCATAATAAGCAAGACAAAACAATGCTAAAATTAAGGATATTTCTTTAATGTCTCATTACTAGATGGGGTGTCCGCTGATTCCAACAAACTACATTGCCTACATGTTTAGTTATTGAAGCTACCCATTCATAATATTTTCTAGTTTTAATTGTAATTTGGAAAGCAATCATGCATGCTATCACAAAACTTGTTATTTTGTATTGTTCAAAGATGAATGGATCTATTTTAGATTTGATAGTAACTCAGTTGTTATGATTTCAATTAGGGGGAACTCTCTCTCCTTCCCTTTCAATTGGAACAAACTATATTTGCTTAATGTATGCTCGTATTGATGAAAAAAATTCATTTATCCTCATCCATGTCCCGCAAAGGTCATTAGATTACATTGTTCTATTAATTTTTTTTGTATTTTTACAATCGCGATCATGCTTAAAAATAAAAGCATAACCACAATGACCTTGCTATAATCTTATTATTTTATAATAATACTATATTGATAGATATTAATATGCTATTAAAATTATGTACAATGATAGTTCATCATAATACTAATATCAAAAGTTTATTATAAATAGCATGAAATAAGATCAAAGCTTAATGTGCAACAATATTAATAATATTAGTGTTAGTATTGTTAGCAAAAGGAACTTACTAATATGAAAGAAATTATTGGTAAATTATCATAGTCATGTCTATATTATAATATAGATTTTGTGATATACTCAACGAAACTTAGATTATAAGTTATAAGTCGGGCTTTTATTTAATACGGTTCTTTTATTTTAAAATATTATATTTTTTCATATAATCAATATTAATATTCTATTATTTTGAAAGGAAAAAACATACCACACATCGGCAGAGCTAATATTAATGATAGAAGAGGTACTTATGCAAAGTTTCCTATTCATCATACGGAAGCCGACATTAATAATGCAAGTACTAATGCTAAGAATTTTTATTTGACCATCATTATCACATTCAATACTTGATATATAACATAAATTTTTTGTTATTAAACTATTGTATTTATTGTAATTTGTTACTCTACTATATTGTATTCCAAGAATAATTAAAAAAAGAAATAATTGCATTTGGCATATCACACAGATTATATGCTAGTATATATACTAAAATGAAGGTTGTGCTTGCATAGAGCTCTCCATTTACCATATGGATAAATAAAATTTAATTTCACATAATTAAAGTTTGGTCAAAGGATCAAAGAGGACAAATGGTTAAGTGTACATTCTCCTATCAAAGCAAATTATTAATGGCATGAAGTATATCCTTCTCACCATTTCTCAAAAACAGTTAATATATACTATGTTCTTGCGTTCAAAGAAAATTATTGTTGTCCAGAATCATTAATGTAAAAAAGTTTTATCCTTCTAACCATTTTTTGTGGCATTCTACATCAAAGCAAACATTCAACGACTTTCAAAAATGAACAAAAAATTAGTTTGTCATGGTTGCCAATTCTAAGAGTGGAATCTCTAGAGCTTAGGAAAATGTTTGGTTGAAGTAAAGTCAGACCTCTCAAATATATGGGAAGTAAGCACTTAGACTACCTCGTAGAACAAGTTCTACTCGTGAAAGTCAAATACCATGTAGGGTGATGACAATTTAATTCTCAGCCCATGTAAAGCATCTACAACAGTTTTATTTTTTGGCATGCTTTAGTTGAACTTATATAATACATTATGTACTTCTATATTACAATAGATATTTTAATACATTGAAGTATAAAATTTTAATATAATTCATTAGTAAAATATTAATTTAATTCTTATTTAGTATAATATTCTAATATTATAACGTATATATGATAATTGTTAATAGAAAATATCATTTATTATGTATTAAATTATAAATCATATATCAATTATATTTGGACAATTAGGTAAATTTGGTAATATATAATATAAGTAAAACAAATATAAAAATTATCATTCTAATAGTATTAGATATAATATTATTGATTCATATTATGTTAGTCATTTATTTATTATTATTACTATATATTATATATAAATTTTCCTTAAAAGTATTCAAAACACCTAAAATTCTATACACTTATAATTATTCACTGTAGGTCTCATCTATATATCCATTGGATGATTCATCCGATAGAAACATGATATTATTGAAAAATAGCTAAAGTACCTATTACAATTTTGAAACCAGAATATATATCTTAACAAGGCAAAACTAGCAGTAATATCCATGTACCAAATCAAATAATAGAACAATATAGTTGCTATAAACAAAAATGAAATCAAAGGAATAACTCAAGAGAGAGGAGAAAGGGTCACACATAAAATGGTGAACAAATAAGTTAAAGAGCAGCATAAGGTGGGTGATACTTTCTAAATTTAAAGATAAATCACTACACAAATCAAACAACATATCTTAATAAAAGTGATATCTTACTTTAGTCTTCAGTATAGAGGTGAGGAAAAAATAAAAACAAGAGTCCGAAGGTAAAAACTCATATACACATAGTTTGAAGTAGGAAGTTTTTAAATTTAATTAAGTAAAACTAGGGAGGAGCAAATATTTGTTTAATTTAAGATTCACTCAAATAGTATAAGTTACAACAGGTATTAGAAAAAAACTTGATAGAAATCCTAAAGGGAAACAATCTGAAGTAATGTTGTATCTCTTATTTACATGTGATTTTTTTCCTATTCTTATTAGAACTTCAAAAATATAAACCAATTTTATAGGAACGGATCTAACCATTTTTTTCTTTGAAAATATGGAAACTGCATCTAAAATAATTACATTTTCTAGCATTCTTTAATTAAATATATCAAGTGTAAGCATGTCTTACATCAAGTATATTATATAATATAAACTAGTTAATAAAAGGAGAAAAATTATATTTCATGCATTGCATGAGTTATAAGCCAGTATAAACATAAAATGGATGCTCAACTTGCATAAAATTCTCCATTTTCCATGTGGAAATCAATATTAATGATGCTAGTATTAATATACTTGTCCATGATTAAAATTAATTATTTTATATGCAACAAATATTAATGTCATCAATATTACTACTCTCGACCATTATTAGAATTCATTGCTTAATGTGCAACAAACACTAATAGTATTGGTATTATTATGCTCGGCTTATTAAAGTTTATTGCTTAATGTCTAATAAAAATTTGGTTATTAAAGCCTTCTATTTAATATAATTTATTATATTATTATATTACGTTTCAAGAATAATTAGAAATATATATATATAGTCAATGATTAGAATTTCTATATGGTGGTTCTCCTTCAGAGTTCACCACTCATCATGTGAACGTTGATATTAATTATAGAAGCTTTTGCTTGGCCATCATTAAATTTGACTACTTAATATGCAAGGAAAATTTGGCTATTGAAGCTATCTATTATAGAACTTTGAAATCCACTAGCCATGGTAGGTATCAAGAAAGAGAGAAAAAATATGTGTAGGTATCGCAATATTTTATATTACACTAGTAGATAACAATTACTTGAAATTAGAACTTGGATCTAGATGACTAATTCAAATATTTGATTGGTCAAATATAGGATGCAATTTTTTAATGGTCTAATTAAATATTTTTTGTTTCTTCTATTGATACCATTTAGACAAGCTTAAAAAATGTTGGATTCGTATGTATTATTTTGTTTCAATATTTTATTATTGAAGTGAGTTTCAATGCAATAAACTCAACTAGACTTGGCATGTGCCTTATATGTGAAAGAAAGCGTCTACGGAAATGATTCTCCCCTTATTTAATTGAAAGTTTTTTATTATTTTTGTATGTTAATCAATATACTTTCAAACTTTTCTAAATGGTAAAAATATACTCCTTATAACAAGTGTTCTCTTCTCTAGAACTGGGAAGAGGAAATACCGAAGAGAATCTATACAAAGATGGGATAGAAATTCAAGTCATCAGTACCTAACCTCAATAATTTTACAAACCACACTAGCTGCCATCAAAATACATATATTTCTATCATTATTTTTTCTAAGGTTCATAATGAGAGTGTCACTGATTATTTTTTTAAAAAAATGATATCATCAACATTTCATTCAAAGAAAATTCTTTACAAAGTTTAAGAATCTCCTTAGTTTGGAAGAGTGGTGAGATTTGATTGGATTTACTATTTTTCCTTTTTCTAAAATTATTTTTCCATAAAAAGAACCAAACTAGGTGGAATTATTATCTTTTTTTTGTTATAAATGGAGTTCATTCATCTTATAAGCAATATTCACAACAATGATAAAAGTTAACGTCTAAGATATCCAACTATATATATGTGGATGGCTGGATGCATTCTTTTTGTGTCATATAATTGTATAAATATGTACCCTTACTTTTAGGCTAAATTACTTCCCATATAAAGGCAGACCAATATTAGATGAATCTAATTATATAGATTATTAGAAGAAGGTAGATCAAAAAGAAAAGAATGCTACTATCTTTTAGATAGCTATACAGAGATTCCCATTCAGGCTTCAAGGTCTATTTATTTTATAAAGCCATATGTTGTCTTGTAGATCGATAGAGATAGATGAAGGTGTTCTACATCGACAAATTGTGGTCTTGGTGGAACTATCAATATCTGCATGGTTTCCTTTTATTATTTGGGATCTTCATCCTTCGAGGCCAAGGCGGATACCCTTAGTCTCGGATCTCTATCAAAATCTAAGTTCTTGGAGCATTGAGAGGAGCATACTTTCGGAACCTCCGAGATGGACTCTGAGTATGGCACTTCTCTCCTCTCGGCTATGCTTTCTCCTTTGCTTGTCTTTCTCTTAGTGGCTTTTGTACTTCTTACCATATTTTCTTGTCTCCTCTTTCTAAGCAGCTATAGCTTCCTTAGCATGGATGTACTTATCTGCTCAAGATTGAAACTAGGCTAAGTTGTTGAGAGGCCTCTTCTCCAGCTAGAAACTGAAGTATGAACTCTTCAGCCTACTCATCACTATAGTTACTATGACGGAGTGATCCAGCTCGCATACTTCCAATGACTCGCTATTGAACTAATTGATATATCTTCGAAGTGACTCATTTTCTCTCTATTTAATGGTGAACAAGCTAGTCTGGGTTTTCCTCCGCCTCTTGTTGTTGATGAAGTGATTGGCAAATGAGTAGCTAAGCAGGTCGAAGGAGCCAATTGAGCATGGTGAGGCACTTAAATACTAGACCAGAGCTATCTTCTTAAGAGTGGCCGAAAGGTATATCATGGCGTCGGTTGCTCCTTGCAGTAGCATAAGAGCTTTAAAACTCTCAAGATGGTCCATGAGATCTGCAATACCATCATAATGCTCGAATTGTAGTATCTTGAACTTCCTTAGTAGAGGTTGATCTCTTTAGTGAAAGAAGGCTCACTCATCATCTCTAAGTCGTTTCTTATTTCATCCTTCCACCCTTGTAGAGCCTTCATCTCATTGTGCATCCCCATGATGTTGCTATTGAGATTAGCCTCCCACCTAGAGACTTTTTTGGCTGATGTGGAGAAGAGTTGTTAGAACCAAAACTCATTTTGGAGGAAAAACTGGAGCGACCACACCTCCGACCCCTCTTCGGACTCTCGGGATGAAGGTGGCTACTACTTTGTGCCGAGTCGTCTTGATAGTTTAGCTAGCTAATAGGAGGATTACTAGCCTACTGTTGTAGTTTTTATATTGCCTCTTTCAATGTCTGCACTTGCCAGATGAGCTGGTTGAACTGCTTGACGTTGATAGCTCCTATGGTTGGCTGAAGGGGCTAAGATCCTTAGGAGTTGTGCAAAGAGCTATTAGACTCTGGTTGAGTAATTCCTTGATGGTTACTTCTTCTGAGCTTCATGGCTTTCCTCCGTCATTTCCATAGGCGACGCCAATATGTTGCTGTCGATCCTTGAGTTGACGATATAGAATGCTTTTGTCAATCTTCATCAAATTGCAAGACAGCAAAAGGGCAAAGGACTTGTTGGATTGACTTTGGCTGGGCCCTCCGATGCTTAAATTAGAAAGAATTTTCTATGTTAGGAGATGAGGAAAAAGAAGGAAGCAATATGAACGAGGAGCTTAGTGGAGTTTTGGGAATTAGAATAATATCGTAATGATGGCCTTATCTTATTCGCAGGGGCTCATGGCTTATTTATAGCTGCAGGATCCCAAATTTTCTATGAATTGTATCTTAACAGCTTGAAATTGTGGTGTAGCTATCTAGGATTGCGCTGTAGCCCTCAAAAGATTTGGCCTAACCACTTAGAGCTATCAAAATAAATTCAATCACGGGCATGATTGAGGGTGTATGTTTCTACATAAAGTAGGGATCCATCACTCTAGGTGAGAGGGCTCAAGTTGGTTTGGGATGGACACCGAGTTGAGTATCTGTTTGTCTAAGATTCAGGATTTTATGTTAGATAGCGCATGACCTTAGAGTTTGGTTGTTTTTTGTTTGCTCGTTTCTACTCTTAGGTCATCAAGGATGGTCTCGATCTAATTGCTTTAGAGCATTTATAGTACATCTGAGATGCTATTAGCTGTGAGTTGGACCAATTTGGTTATGCCACATCATCAGGCTTAATTTTCACCACATCACCATCTATTTCACTTGTTATGTATCATGCAACAAACTTGGTATTGCATAGTATGATAGGACATTTTTGAGAAATAATTGCAAATGACAAGTGTGAAGGCTACAGAATCATGGAAGTAAGCATATGGATGATAGTTTTATAACAATGGAAGCCCCGCATTAGGTTGAAGTTTATCAGTCAAGCTCCTTTTCGAGTCTGCTTGAGTTAGTGTTAAGTAGTTTATTGAACAAATTATGAACTTTAACATGAGTTGCACCCATCATTATAATGATAATAAACTAAATATAAATTATCATGGAAGTATGTAGACAATCAATTATGTGCTTGTTCAACTTTTCTCTTCTTTTTAATTCTTTTTCTCCTTTGTGAATGGAGAAAAGAATTGTACCCCGCAACGTTCTTATATGCTAGTGTGTGTGTGCATATATATATATATATATATATATATATATATATATCATGGAGACTGAGCTTGTACAGCTTTCTCCATTCAATATATAGATGCTAGTATTAATATGCTCGATAATGATTAAATTAAAGCTCATTACTTAATATGTAATAAAAATTTGACCATTGAAGGCTTCTATTTATTATAAGTTATTATGGCAATAAATGACCAATGTAATGTGCCGTGATCTGATTCGTCAGCTCATCATTCATATGTCAACCTAGACATTCTTAGAAATTCTCCAAGCAGAACTATTTTGCGGAAGAGGCAACCTGGTTCATTCACCTAGGTGCACATGTGGCTTCAGCAAGTTCATCATGTGTTAAGTAGCTTTGGCTCATTCTTGGGTTATTATGCCATATCAGTAGTTTGTTATGTACGATCTTGAGTTTGATGGGATACAATTCATTGAAGATGTAGGATTCCGGCTATAACAAAATCTAAAATGTCATCTATAGAAGGTGAATGCTCCACTACTCTCTAATATAGACATTATTATCTTTTTTTTTATTTTTTTTTGCTTTTTACCAATAAACCCTCTCTGACTCAAGCATCGGAGGACTCGACTGGAGCCAATCCAGTGAGTTTTCTAACTCTTTTCTGTTGCCTTATAGGTCAATGATGGCGGTTCACGTCCACATCTCGATTATAACTAGTATATATGTCAATGTTAATGAAGGAGAGTTTCTGCTTGGCCATTATTAAAGTTGATTGCCAACAGAAATTTAGTTATTGAAGCCTTTTATTTGTTATAATTGATTACATATTTTATTATAAAAATTGTTAAAAAAGAAAAAAAAGAACAAACTTCACACATCACATGGTTATAACTAGCAAGTATATATATATATATATATATATATATATATATATATATATATATATTTATATCAAAAATCGAGGTATAGCTCATGCAAAGTTCACTATTTACCACTAGATGCTAGTATTGATGATGTTGATATTGATGTACTGGGTTGTCATTAAAGTTCATTGTTTAAATGCAGCATATATTAATAATGCTGGTATTAATGTACTACACTATCATTAAGATTTACTACTTAATTTGCAACAAAATTTTGACTACTGAAACCTTGTATTTGTTATCATATATTATATAGTTATATTATATTTCGTAAAATTGTACCATGCATTTTGTGTAGGGTCGATCTTAATAATTCTAGTAATAATGTTAATAGTTTTTATATGGAGACAGTTATAGGGAGTTTAGAGATGGGGATTAATGGGTTCAGTTTTAATAATAATTGTTTCAGCTCGGCCATAATTAAAATTATTTTCTCAATCTACAATAGAAATTTTGCTATTAAATCTACAATAGAAATTTTGCTAAAAAAAATATTCTAAAGTATTTAAAACAACTAAAAATTGAAGGATAAAAAAATATTTTTTTAATTAAAACTCCAATACAAACTCCTTCATAATATTTTGAGTTTTAGAGTTGAAAAGATAAACTCCGGCTCCCATCTTATGCTGTTGCATGTCGCTCCATGGAGTGCTATACTTATTGCATCACGATAATAACCTTAAACATAAAGCATCGATAAATGAAAAATACGTGACAAATTCACGACCATCCACCCCGTGTCTTTTTCACTCAAATAGTCCACACGCATAAGAGCACGTGACAACACCGGAAATACATCGGTCAACCTACTGATAGACGCATGGCGAGCACTTTCGAAATTCCAAATTAATTGTACCGTCCACCCTGAGAAAGTGCAGGGGGCATTTTGAAGGGTGTAACTCACCGGACAGTGACGGGATTCATGACCAACATGCCGACGTCGACCCGTTCGTCAATGAGATTGAATTTCCTAAAATGCCCAAAATGCCCTCACATCGCCGGCATTCCCTTGAGGGGTCCTGTAAGGGCAGTTTGGTCCTATGGCGACCGATTTAAATCCCGGTTATCTCGTCAGGTGACGTCACCGTGGGCTGCCCTTTAAATAACGGCTTCCCTCACTCGGCTCAGCAGTTTTCTTTCACCTCCCTCTTCCCCACCTCTCTCTCTCTCTCTCTCTTCCGGCGATGGAGCTCTCGGCGGGCGGAACTTTTGTTCTCCGGCGGTTGGGATTTCTCCTGGCGATCTCTTCTTTCCTCCAGGTGGTGAAGAACGAACTAGGGTTTTCTGATCTCTCTCCTCGCTCTCTCCTGGGAATCTCTGCTACGTAGTTTGATTTCTTTTTTGTTCTTCGAGTGGAAATTCTTGGAATTCTTGGGCTAGGGTTTTATTTTTTTTGGTTTTATGTTGTTAGATCGAGTAGTTTTAGATGATAGGAAGTTCTTGATTCAGGGTTCGTTAAATTGGGGGGATTTTCCATGGGATTAGCAGTTTTTCCTTCCCCCCCACCCCACCCCCCTGCCTGAAATTTTGAGTTCTTTAATAATGGTTTTGGAGTATAAGGTCTTCATATTTGAAGCATTGATGGGTTGGCAGTAAGAAAAAAGAATGCAAGAAAGGTGATCGTTAAGGGACGGTAGAGGCAAGTTTGTTCTTCGAGTTCTTTTGCTCTAGCTGTCTATTTTGTTAATTACTTTGGTATATCATCTGTTATTTTTTTGGTTTTATGTTGTTCGATCGTGTAGTTTTAGATGATTGGAAGTTCTTGATTCAAGGTTCGTTAAATTGGGGGGATTTTCCATGGGATTAACAGTTTTTCCTTTCCCCCCCACCCCACCCCCCTGCCTGAAATTTTGAGTTCTTTAATAATGGTTTTGGAGTATAAGGTCTTCATATTTGAAGCATTGATGGGTTGGCAGTAAGAAAAAAGAATGCAAGAAAGGTGATGGTTAGGGGACGGGTAGAGGCAAGTTTGTTCTTCGAGTTCTTTTGCTCTAGCTGTCTATTTTGTTAATTACTTTGGTATATCATCTGTTATTTTTTTGGTTTTATGTTGTTCGATCGAGTAGTTTTAGATGATTGGAAGTTCTTGATTCAAGGTTCGTTAAATTGGGGGGATTTTCCATGGGATTAACAGTTTTTCCTTCCCCCCCACCCCACCCCCTGCCTGAAATTTTGAGTTCTTTAATAATGGTTTTGGAGTATAAGGTCTTCATATTTGAAGCATTGATGGGTTGGCAGTAAGAAAAAAGAATGCAAGAAAGGTGATGGTTACGGGACGGGTAGAGGCAAGTTTGTTCTTCGAGTTCTTTTGCTCTAGCTGTCTATTTTGTTAATTACTTTGGTATATCATCTGTTATTTTTTTGGTTTTATGTTGTTCGATCGAGTAGTTTTAGATGATAGGAAGTTCTTGATTCAAGGTTCGTTAAATTGGGGGGATTTTCCATGGGATTAAGAGTTCTTCCTTTCCTCCCCTCGGCACCCGAAGAAAGAATGCAAGAAAGGTGATGGTTAAGGGACGGTAGAGGCTAGTTTGTTCTTGGAGTTCTTTTGCTCTAGCTGTCTATTTTGTTAATTACTTTGGTATATCATCTGTTTGTAATAACAATTTGACTTAACTGATGTAAAATCTGGGTACTCTTGATGTCTTTAAGGAGTTTTGAGTCGAGGATTCTGAGTTCTTGGACAGTAACTTTTGGTATATTAAGCACTGACAGCTTTGACTGGTTGGTGAGAAAAGATAGAATGGAAGAAAGGAATCATTAAGAGAATGTTGGGGAAAGTATGTTGTTGGAATTCTTTTTCAAATTTCTCTTTCATTCTTGATTTGAGTAGTGCTAGCTATTAATATTATGATTTTCACTTAACCACTGATAAATTTGGATAACCTTCATGTGTTTGAGCAGTTTCCTCTTTGGGATTTTCAGCTTTTTAACAATATTTGGCATTTGAAGACTTCATACTTTTGACTGTTGTGAGAAAAGGCATAAGGGAAGAAAGCGGTGATTATGAGCCGCTATAAATGGAAAAAATTGTTATCTCTGTGCTCTTTGGTAACTAACCAAATCTTATCATTTTGATAGCCAATTAATTTTGAGTAAAATAAAAAATTAAAATATTAATTTTATTTTTTATTACTTTTTTACTGGCTTGTGTGTGTTAGGACGATAGCTATCAGCGAGAAAAGACCCCACCAGCCCCCCGATGTACCTCACCTTCGAAGAACCCTTGGTACTCCAATCCCTAATCCAAGCCCCCAAAAACAAGAAGCGAAAACGCCCAAAATAACCTCCATCCCACCAACCACCACCACTCGCTCCCCTTCCCTTGGTCCCCAGTTCACCTAGGTGCACATGTGGTTTCAGCAATTTCATCACATGTTAAGCAACTTTGGCTCATCCTTGGGTTGTTATGCCATATCAGTAGTTTGTTATGTACGACATTGAGTTTGATGTGGTTACATTGGATTGGGCATTTGGGGGGTTTCTAATCTTGGTTGGTAGCTTTTACTTTCAGAGTTAAGGCAAAGAGTGGAGAGAAGTAAATGTGAAAGTGCTAAAAATGGAAGGATTGGTCTGGAGTGGTTTAGTAAGATATTTGTGTCGTGTTACTCGTTGTTCCTTTTAATGATGGACATTAGGTGGGGGAATGATCCGTTGACAATTTTCTGATGGGAAGACGTTAAAAAGTGATCATTTGATGTGTTTTGGCTGGCTAAGATAAAGCTTTTCATGGCTTCTTCTTAGTAGCTGAGCAGGGTATGAAATATACTGCTTACTAGAAGTTAGGAGATCAATGATTTTTGGCTCAGTTTTTCAGTGTTGCTGAGATAGAGAAGTATGGGACAGAGCTGAGCAACTTCTGTGAGCGTCATTGATGTTAGTTAACTTCTCTAATTCTTAGTTACAAGATGTTCTGTTATGAGATGTTCAACTTCAGGGTAATAAAAGTTGGCTTTTTTAGTTATTTTTTTTTGCCACATAAAGTCCTATTCCCACCTTCATGTGGAATTGATTATGTTGGGCAATCATTTTTTGATGGTTCAGTCTTGGTACAAACCTCATCTGTTACTGTAGGAATTTATATCAATGAACATAGTCCACAAGTCATGGCACCTTTATTAGAGGGTTTGTTATGACACAAAAGTGTTGCCCATACAAACTGGTTAGTGCTGATATAAAGGTTGTTCAAGGTGGTAATGTCGTTATTTATTCTCAAAATTAAAGGCTGTGACTCTATTTGGAAATGAAAATTCTGTGATCGATGCCTACTTTTAATTTGTCATCTTACCTTTGCTGATTTAAAATGGAGGAAGAGTCGTCTTGGGGGGAGGGGTGAGTTGGGTTGGGGTTAATTGACGTCCAGGTGCAACATCCGAGACAAATTTTACATAATGTTATCTCTCTGTAGTTTTCAGAAAATGTTTTTGCTTTTACATAATTTAAATTTGCTTTGAGCATTTTGTCAACTCTTTTTGAAGTTGCATTCTCGTATTTGAATGTGCAGATCACTCTTGTGCCTCCAACAGGTGCTCAGCAGTCCAATGCTACAACAGTGTAAGGACATTCTCTTGACAGATCTTGATTTATAATGTCCATTTGGGTAAACAAATTTTAAATGTAGGCCTTCAGCTATTGTTTCATTTGATAGGTCTGCTTCAGGTTACAAATTATAATTTTTACATTATATCTGGCTACATATCTGGCATGCGCAAAATGTTCTTATGTTTCCATTGCTTGGTGTTAGGTGCGATATGCAATAGTTTCATTCTTTCTTTCTTTTTATTTTTTGTTGTTGTTTAGACTTTACTTCTTAGCTAGAGAAAGAGTGCTGAATTATTTCTGAACAGACAATGACTGATTCCATTGAACCAGGAACATCATTTCTCAAGAAACTAGTAAATCTATCCAATAGAATGCTGAAGCCTATACCAGCCTATAGAAGCACCGGAAAAACTAGTACAATTTTTTTGGCTAGTTCTGGTTCAAGAAGTCCTTTTTTTGTCTGCTTCTGCATCTGGTGCTTCCGACGAAAAATTTTGAGTTCAGCATGTTTAGCATGACTAGTTAAATTTGAATGTCTGTTCCATAAAGGCATAAATTCAAGTGAAAGAAACATTTTATATAACGGAAATTTAAGTGAACTATTTTTTTTTGTATTGCAAAGATATAACATTTATATATAATTTACTTTTTGAACTTCAGTTATTTGAAAAGTCAGTATACTTGGTAATTTTGAAGCTTTGCCTACTGCATTCAAATTTTTTCCTTCATCATTTAGTACAACTCAGAAGCATAATTAATTTCCTCATATTTTTGAGATTAAATGGATATTTAGTCAAAATGCATGTAGTTATTGAACATTATATTTTGTTTAATATTATTTTTGACTTTTGAGAAATCTTTTGTACATAGTTCTTCATGTTAGTCTTTATAAACTACAATAGCAGCCTTTTTGTAGTCCACAGCCTGTCAAGCGTCATGTATTTTTTTTTATCTTTCCCTTTTTTTTTTTACTCAATAATAAACCGAAAAACTGTTGAAAATATCTTACAGCCTATGTACTAAACTAGATAAAGAAATGCCCTCTAGTATGATATTAAAGACCAAAATCTAACATAAAAAAGCATCTGATTAGCTTCCATCGTATAGAAAAAGGTATTGTTAAAGTCAAGCTGATAGATTAGTTATCTGGCAGTGTAAGAAAATGTCCTTACTGCCATGTTTTTGGGTGAGCCAGAGGCCACAAAGCAAGACTTCTAATGCTCATTTGAGCTATCCAATGATTCTTACTGTTCTAGATCCAAATTGAACATATAGGGATTTTCATTGATTGAAGGAGGGCAGGTTCTGCTGAAGTGACGGTGATCTAAGATTTCTTACATTTGACTGGCCAAGGATCATAGATTTGCCTTAGAAGCTTGACTACTCACACATTTGTTGGTAGTCTTGTAATATCTGTTAGAAAAGAATCCCTCAAAGGTAGTAAACATCTAAACTTTTGTAACAAGGTATGAGATAAGTAAGACACAATGATGAAAAAAGAAAAATATTTGATGCAGACATGGGGTGCCTGGCCACAATAACTAATAGTAATCATCATTCATTCACATAGGCACTTTTTAGCTCCTTTGTCACATCTAAAATTACAAGTTCCATTGCCTTTCTTGAATCTGATCATTTTTGATAATCATTGTCCATTTTCTTTCAGAAATTCAATATTCTATTTTTGCATTTGAAACATTTTATCATTTTCCTTCAGAAAGACATATGCAGAAGGGTATTGTTCAATGTATGGTATTTGCGGACGCCGCGGTGATGGAAAGGTTTTGAACTGCCCTTATAATGTCCCTTCTATGAAGGTACTTGGTAACACATTGTGGTTATCATTTTATATTTGTATCATGGAATGCCGTACCGGTCCGGCCGTGGACCGGTACCGGAATGGATAAAAAACCGGTATTTTCCGGTTTTTTATCCGAACCGGCCGGTACGGGTGCGTACCGGCCGGTTCGGGCCCGTACCACAGCGCCGCGCGAATATTCTCTTTTTTTTTTTTTTTAGAACCACAGCGCCGCGCGCTGTGATTTTTGAAACCACCGCGTACCGGCCGGTACGGGACCGGTACCAGCCGGTACGTACTGGACCGGACCGGTACCGTACCGGTCCGGCCGGCCACCGGTACGCCGACCGGTACCGGTACGGCGGACCTTGATTTGTATGCAAGATTATAGTTATATTTGTGCTGCTAAGTTATCATTTTGACATGAATATCTGGAAAGGAAAACAAATTAACAGTCTTCTTTTTCTTTCTATAAAAAAAAGGTGGGTGGGCTGGTGTTACTGCATGTGTGTTCAACCTTTTCTTCCTAAATTATTAGGTCTTAATGTATCTGTAACCTTGAGTAGTATAAAGTTAAACTGTGATTGGACTCTTGATCTGTAAAATGTTTTCTTTTTTCCTTCTCAGCCAGATGAGTTGTTGTCCTTGAAGATCCAGAGTTTGTGTCCAACAATCACGGGCAATGTCTGCTGCACTGCAGATCAGTTTGACACATTACGAGGGCAAGTCCAGCAAGTAAGATTTGTGGCTAAAGTGACATTGTTAACATTCACTAGCATGACCACTCCTTAAAAAGAGAATATTCACATTGTGCTATTTTAATTTCTTATTTTTTTTATAGAACCCCCATGCTTGTTACTCTGCTTGTATCATGTGCTTAGATTTGGGGTCCCAGTCTCCTACACTAATAGTAGTACATTTATTTAGTATATCTATTTCTTCACACCTGGTTCTTCAGTGTAATGTCATCTTGTTATGGATCGTTATTTACTTCATTTTGAAACACAGAATGCTAATTGCCTTGACTGTTCTCATCATGCATAATCATGCATGCTATGGATGTTGCCAGGATTGCTAAGACCTCTGACTTTCTAGTTATTATTCTTGCATTATTAAAAGTTTACAATATGCAGACTTATAAAATAGTAAATGCTTGCTAGTTTACATTGTTACATAAACTAATCTTGTGTTTCTCTCAAGCTTACGAATTTATCATCTTTCTTTGGAAATTTATTATTGGATATTACTGACAAGTTGGGATGCCATTAAGCAAGTTGTAGAATCAATGAATGTTAGAGAACTAGAACTGCTTAGGTCAAGGTATAGCATTCTTCAAATCATGTTCTGGTGGCATTGCATCGTATTTCAGGACATCAAACTGCTAAAATAGTAAAAACGTTAAGTCATAAAAGATCATAGGGTTTTTTTGCATATATACCCTTCTAAATATGCGAAATTGCATGAATACTCTCGTAAAACTACTATTTGCATGTATATCCTTCTTTTTTTCTTTTTTGCATATGTACCTGTATTATTTAACGTCGTTAAAGGATAGACGGTTTAAAATTAAAATGACGAAAATAACCTTATGGGTAGATATGCAAAAAAAAGTTATAAGGGTATATACGCAAATAGCAACTTTCATATTTAGGAGGGTATACATTCAAAAAATTTATTAAAAAATATCAAAACTCAGCTGAAATTTTCTAAGTCTTTTATGATTCAGTTGGATTGATAAGTCAAAAAAAGATCGAGTCATATTGTTAATTTTTTTTAAAATCTTGACTCAGTCAAGTTGGAATATTAGGTGGTCATTTTGGTAATTCTATTCTTCATTTGATTTTGATATAGTTATCATTATTGAATTTATGACTTCTATATTTCATCATTATTATTAAAAGATTAAAGCATATCAAATTTAAATTAATTATAGATGCTTAGATTAGTAAAATATTTTTTTAGTGATATGTAAATGTTGAGTTGTGTTTGTTTTTGAGACGAGAATTTCGTAAAAGTAACATGATTTATTCTGTAAGAGTTGATATTAACATGATTTAATCTTTTTTGTTATCTTTTTTTATTAATGATTATCTTTACTGGATTTTGATTATTTTTTATTAGATTTTTTTGAAATGTATACCCTCCTAAATATGCGTAATTGCATGAATACCCTCACAAAGTTGCTATTTGCATGTCTATCCATATGAAATTTTCTTCTTGCATGTATACCCATAAGGGTATTTTTTTTTTAATTTTAAATCATTTATTTTTTAATGGAGTTAGATGGTACGGGTACATATATAAAAAAGAAAGTAAAAGAAGGGTATACGTGCAAAATAAATATTTGATGAGGGTATACATGCAAATAGAAATTTTACGAGGGTATTCATATAATTTTATATATTTTGGAGGGTATGTATGCAGAAAACCCAAGATCATATATATTGTCACGCCCCGGAGCCGGATCCGTGACACGGCCGTACTATTGCCGACTACCACCCACAATAGTACGCAGCCTCGTACAGGGGTAACAGGTAGCCAATAGATTTCAAACTTTCATATATTAAAAAATTTGCATTACAACCTTGAAGATTGATACCAAAAATACAGAACTTCTATGCTGTTCAAATGTACAAAATATATAAGCTTCTCCAAAAAATAACGAAGCTCTGTAACAAAATAAAAATATATCTGATGGCGATCACTGGTTAGGATCTGAAAGAAAATGGAACATAAACAGACGTGAGCTACACGGCTCAGTAAGTAATCCTGCATAATCCTACCGGATCAACTAGTAGGCTAAACATGTATAACAGGGTTTGAGAAGCTGACATGCATGTTTATCTGATAATCATCATGGCATAATATGTATGCAAATTAAACAAAGCAGTATTGCAAGTTACAAAAATTTTCATAAAACATGCATATGAAACCGTGCCCTCGGCATGCCGTGGTCCATTCTCTCGGATGCTACTGCGAAGTCCATTCGGCCACTGGCGGGGCCACTTACCTGGATTTTTGCTGGTTACCGTTGGGCAGTTCTTCCCCCTGGTAGTCCCTCCTTCCTCTTGGAGCTTCAGGGCTCCTTCGCCTTCGGCTCCAGGGCTTCGGCTCTCTCTCTCGTTCAGTGTTCTAGGGGGTCTGTGACTTTGGGGTCGCCGGCAGAGGCTTACATAATTTGTTTAAGGGATGAGACCTCCTCTGAGAGGTCCCATCCTCTCCTTCCTTCCTTGCTTCGAGACTGTCAGCCGCTCCCCCCGGTCTCAGGCGCGCCGGAATCGGCTGCCAGTAGGGGGGTTGAGGTGGCGGCTCCAGGTTCTGCATGGCTGGGGGTCCCTCAGTGAGGTCCCATCCCCCCTGCCCTCTTAGCTTCGGGAGCTTCCAGCTGCCCCCCCTTGCTCTGCCGTTGTGTCTGGCCTTGCCACGTGGGGCATGAGGTGACCCTCCCCTGTCGGCCAATTGTGGCCTTATCCTTTCTCTTCTCAGCATGAGGTGGCAACCTCTTTCCGGTTGCCACTCTGATAGTACTGCCCACAGTAAAAATTTGGGCCCAATCCCCTAACTGGGCCTATTTCTTATGGGGCCTAGTAGGTTGTGGGCCCGGACATTACATCCTACCCCCTTAAAATAAATTTCGTCCTCGAAATTAGACACACCTCAAGTGGACCGATGTAGCGAGGACTCATTTTGCCGTATTGCCCGAATCGGGCAACACTCCTCGAAAGGGACATTTTTAGGTAGACAAAGTTTTCCTCCAAAAATTTCAGTTCTCATAGCTTAACAAGAATCGCCCGGTAGGGGGCCTTGAAGATGGGTCCCTTTCCTAAGATCGATGGTGAATTCGATTTCTCAACCAGGGGTAATTCCTGGTAATTCATCAGGGTAAATGTCTGAGTATTCCTTATTTCTTATAGCTACCTAGCAGTCAAGAGTTTAGGATGAAACTGAAATAAATTGCTTTCTTTGACTAAGGTATTATGACAATCTTAACATATTATGATACTCCTAACTACCCATTACCCCAAATTTTTACGGTTATAGTCTTGTTAAACCTAGAGCTCTGATACCACTAGATGTCACGCCCCGGACCCGGATCCGTGACACGGCCGTGCTATTGCCGACTAGATGTCACGCCCCGGACCCGGATCCGTGACACGGCCGTGCTATTGCCGACTACCGCCCACAATAGCACGTAGCCTCATACCTGGGTAACAGGGTAGTCAAACCAACCAAATCTTTTCATATGAAAGCATTCTTAGTACAACATGCTGGTCAGTACCCAAATACAGAGCTTCTATGTAGTTTATGTACACAAAAGTATACTTGCTTTACCCCAAAAAAAGAAGCCCTGATATCAAATTAACGTGTCTCTGGCAGCTATCAGTGGTGAGGATCTGAAAGAAAAAGTAAATGAATGGATATGAGCTACACGGCTCAGTAAGTAATCCTGCATAATCCTACTGGATCAACTAGTAGGCTAAACATGTATAACAGGGTTTGAGAAGTTGACATGCATGTTTATCTGATAATCATCATGGCATAATATGTATGCAAATTAAACAAAGCAGTATTGCAAGTTACAAAAATTTTCATAAAACATGCATATGAAACCGTGCCCTCGGCATGCCGTGGTCCATTCTCTCGGATGCTACTGCGAAGTCCATTCGGCCACTGGCGGGGCCACTTACCTGGATTTTTGCTGGCTACCGTTGGGCAGTTCTTCCCCCTGGTAGTCCCTCCTTCCTCTTGGAGCTTCAGGGCTCCTTCGCCTTCGGCTCCAGGGCTTCGGCTCTCTCTCTCGTTCAGTGTTCTAGGGGGTCTGTGACTTTGGGATCGCCGGCAGAGGCTTACATAATTTGTTTAAGGGATGAGACCTCCTCTGAGAGGTCTCATCCTCTCCTTCCTTCCTTGCTTCGAGACTGTCAGCCGCTCCCCCCGGTCTCAGGCGCGCCGGAATCGGCTGCCAGTAGGGGGGTTGAGGTGGCGGCTCCAGGTTCTGCATGGCTGGGGGTCCCTCAGTGAGGTCCCATCCCCCCTGCCCTCTTAGCTTCGGGAGCTTCCAGCTGCCCCCCCTTGCTCTGCCGTTGCGTCTGGCCTTGCCACGTGGGGCATGAGGTGACCCTCCCCTGTCGGCCAATTGTGGCCTTATCCTTTCTCTTCTCAGCATGAGGTGGCAACCTCTTCCCGGTTGCCACTCTGATAGTACTGCCCACAGTAAAAATTTGGGCCCAAACTCCTAACTGGGCCTATTTCTTATTGGGCCTAGTAGGTTGTGGGCCCGGACATTACATATATCACAAGGAAATATAATAGGTAGACAACAGGGAATGGAAAAAAAATGAACATCCTTTTTGTATATACACTTTGATTTTTTTTGGTGGGTTAGCTCAGCCCACGGCTACATTAAATTATCTCCAACTAAATCCTCCAATTACATATTTTGGTACTGATTCTAAGAAAAAGGGTTCGTGGAATCGTCCTGAACCGGACGGTTTCGACAGCTTCGAGCTGTACCGGCGACTCACCGGTACGGTTCCGGCAGCGGAAACGAAAATCGTTGCTAGAACCGAAAAAAGAGAAGAAAAGAGAGAGCGAGCGGGGGAGGAAGGGAGATGGAGAGGGAGGGAGGCCGGCGGAGGGTGGCGGACGCTGGCAGAGGCCGGCGGGAACGAAACAGGGGAACCGACCGTGGCCTCACCTCCCGTGGCCTCCGCCGGCCCTTCACCGGCCTCCTCCATCGTCCGCCTGCCTCCTCTCTCCCTCCGACACGGAACGACGCGGTCCCGTACCGACTCGTGCCACCGGAGAACTAGTACAGTGCCCGGTATCTGTTCCGCCGACCTTGGTAAGAACACAATTACATTTACCGAAGTTCAAAGACCAACCGGTTGGAGTATTGCCTTCATGTATTATAGTTTTATATTTGTTCTCTTAAAGTCTATTAGTTTAGCAATGACAATATATGTCTGAAATGAGAAGTCAATCTCTCAATTTTGAATATTGTCTGCTAGCATACTTCCCGGTCCTCTTCAATTGATATATTCTTCTTCCCTTGTTTGATCAGTTGGTGTGAATTCTTTGAGTTGTCTATGCTTTGCAGTATGTATTTGTATTCAGAGTTCTTAAATACAAAAAAGGCAGATATAAGCATTGTGTTAAAATATTTGAACCATGGATGATAACCAAATAAGTTTTGCAGGTAAGAATAAATCACAATTGGTGCACATTCTACCTCTCCTTCTGTATTTATTGTTATAGAAAAAAGTGGATTTATTTGAAGTCATAGCTTCATTCAAAATAATCAGTTCCAATATTGACAGAAACATGCTTGAACTGAATTTTTATCATAATTGGTGTCATGTTCCAGTTTGGTAGGATAAGAATTCGACTTCTCAGAGGATAAATATTGTTAGGTTGATTTTAGTCCATCACCTAGGATTATCCGCAACCTTTCGGTTTGAACTAATTTGGGGTTACTGCTTAATTGCAAGTTCCGTCCATTGCTTATATTACTTATATAGTTGTCTTTTGTTGTTTTTGAATACTTTGATCCTCTTTTTTCTTTTTGCTGTTATTTTTTGTGTAATACCCACTTATTTTTCATGTGATATCTTTTGCAGGCAATTCCTTTTCTTGTGGGATGCCCAGCATGCTTGAGGAACTTTTTAAATCTTTTCTGCGAGCTCTCTTGCTCTCCAAATCAAAGCCTTTTCATCAACGTGACTTCTGTGATGAAGGTCCTTTTTCTTTATACCCATAGTTTATTTGTAGACAAGGATTTAAGGTTATGGCTTCCTAGTAGATAAACTACTTAATAGTTAACATCTGATTGTTCTTTGTGATAATTTATTGTTCCAGTTCATGATGTTAAAGATTGGGTTCACACTTTTTTTCCCTCCCCTCACCCGCTTCTTTTTGAAGTGAATGGCATTTATATATGGAATAAATATTGGATTATGATTAACTTATAAATAACTGCCTATGATGTACAGTCATATATATACTTTTAAATTGCATTCTTATGTGGTTGCAGGTCAATGACAGTTTGACCGTTGATGGCATAGATTTTTATGTAACTAGTCAGTATTTAGAGGAGTTATTTAATTCATGCAAGGATGTGAAATTTGGGACTATGAACACTCGTGCAATGGATTTTGTTGGTGCAGGTGCTCAAAATTACAAAGGTGAGAAGTGCCAAGGTTTTATGTCTAACTCATGCATGGTTGCAAGTAGGACCTAAAGTTCATCTATCTTTGTAAATGCCTTGTCTATCATGCTGAATGAACTAAGCAGTGTAAGAGAAGAAAAAGTATGGATGCCCTTTGGCCTAGGATATTTTTCATATGACAGCAACATAATTTAATTAGGGAAATAAATATTTTAACTTTTAAACATGTTGGTTTAAATTGCCTATCAATTATTGCTAATGCTTACATAACGTAAAAATGATCATATTACTGTTCTCATTGTTGAGTTGAACCAGTAAGTTGTTGCAGATTTCCCTTGTACCTATTCTCTTCTGCTGTTCTCTCTTGGTCCCGCATTATTTTATTGTATCAGCATGTGCTATTTATGGTGCTCTGTTGTAACTTTGATCTCAAGTCATGCCATCATTGCATTGGTATCTTGATTTATGCCCTTACATTTAGCTGGATAAACAATTTCTAAACCTGGGAAGTTGTTATCTTCACTAGCTTCTTTGTTATGTTCAACTGACGGAATTGTAAATCTTGCTTCTATTTTTGGTTGGTTTAACCTTATGCTTCTGATTACTTTTCCAGAGTGGCTTGCATTTATTGGTCATCAAGCAAATCCCAATGAACCTGGTTCACCATATGCAATAGCCTTTCGAACAAATCTTAATGACTCAGTCAGGATGAAGCCTATGAATGCTACAGTTTATTCATGTGGTGACCCTTCTCTTGGCTGTTCATGTGGTGATTGTCCTTCATCTTCTGTATGCTTCGACTCTGCCTCACCTGCTCCTCGTGAGAAACAAGCCTGTGCTATTAGAATTGGTTCTTTGAAGGTATAACTTATCTTTCCTCTGTTGCTTTTTGATGTGATAAAATCTGATGACATTTGTTTCCTTAGGTCATTGGGATAATGTGGAACTGTCATTCTGTGCAAAGGATAATAAGCAAAGTAGTAAGGTACACCGTCTTAGTACCGGGCCTCCTACTGTGCCACACTATTGTTGTATCAGTATGTTACGATATGGAGATGGTTCAGTGTATGGAGTGTCGGTATGCTCCCATACTATGTATTGGTACCGAACTGGTATTGTATGGTATGATGCTCCGTATCGTCCGGTTCGGCACGATATGGCGAATCTTGCAAAGTAGTATATACATGCATATCGTGAACTAAAATAATGCATATCATGAACTGAAATAATGCATGGATTAATTAATCTTATATCATCTTTCTTCTTGTAAAAATGGAAGACTTTTTGAAATATAGCGGGATCTTATTAGTAGGGAAGGAAATTGGTCCCATTTGTATACCCCACCCCCCACCTTAGGGGGGGTGGGGTGGTGGGGGCTCACCTTGGTTGCACTTCTTATCCAAGTTTTGTATCTGATGACATCTGTTCCATTAAATCACTGGGATAATGTAAAACTATCATTTTGTGCATAGGATGATAGGCAAAGTAGCAAGATACACCGTCTCGGTACCGGGCCTCCTACCATGCCACATTATTGTTGTCTGTATGTTAGGGTATGGGGATGGTTCAACGTATGGAGTGTCGGTATGCCTCCGTACTATGTATTGACACCGAATCGGTATTGTATGGTACGTCCCGTATCGTCCGGTTCGGCACGGTACGGCGAACCTTGCAAAGTAGTGTATACATGCATATCGTGAATTGAAATATTGCATGGATTAATTAATCTTATTATCATCTTTCTTGTAAAAATGGAAGACTTTTTGAAATATAGCGAGATCTTATTAGTAAGGAAGGAAATTGGTTCTATTTGTATTGCCCGTCCCTCCCCTTGCGCACCCCCCCCTCCCAAAAAAAAAAGGAGGCCTGACCTTGGTTGCACTTCTTATCCAAGTTTTGTATTGATCTCAATACCTTTCAACCTCTTTATCTTTGCCTCAATTGTGATCTTGATCCTTCAATTAATCTTGATTTCTGAATCTTGCTCTAGATATATTACAATCCTCATGCAATACATGGGAATGGACTAGAATCCCTAAGAATAGCCACGCATGGAGCCTTTGTCCTAAGTGTCAATATTACATGGTGCAGACATGAGAATCATATTTAGATGTATATTCAAGTGTCTGACTCAGTAAGAGGAAAGAAAAAAAGAAGATACGTGAATACTTAAGATTGACGTAGGATGGAAGGAGGAGAGGGAAGAAGAGGGAAAAGAACGGGAGGGAAGAAAAGAGAGGAAGAAGGAGAAGAAGAATAAGAGGAAGGGGCAACTCAATATTCTCAAATCTCAAACATAAAGAACTTGGGCTCTTAATTACATATTAGTGGGTATTTATAGACCCAAAATCCTAATAAGAGTCCATGTAGAAATAAAATATTAAAGTCCTTAGAAAACTCTAGTCTTAATAAAAATAGAGTTCTCAATAAAAATAAAATTCTCTTCTTTTCAAATAAAATAAAATTAACCTAAATAAAATAGAATTTTTCTAATTCCTATATTTACGCCTAATAGTGGTGTGCCTAGATCTCTTATAGAACGGTCCATCAAAGATACAATATTAACAAGATTATTTTTATTTATACCTTTACCTATTGTTTGTTTAAACATCGATGTCTTTCAGCATATTTGTTTGTTGTCCAAACTTCCCAGTTGACCTAAGGGTATAAGAAAAATAACATTTTTTCAAAGTTGATTCAACACTTACATCCTCGACCAATTTCTAGTGTCAAATTGGAGAGCGAAAACTCATTGTTGGAAGAGTCCAACTGTTGACCAATCGCTGAAAGCTGCAATGAAGGAACTTCATTAGTATCCAAGTTTCTGACATATATCCAATTCATTTTGAAGCTGGATGTGAGTGCCTATGTAAGATGTCAAATCACAACCTCAACCATGACTAGATCTTATCATAATGTTGACCTTCTTGTCTAGGAGCATACCTTGTTTCGTGAACATGAGGTAATATTTTTTGGCCCAATCTTCTTTTGTAGCTCTTAGTGCAACAAATTCCTTACTAAAGACTTAGATCCACTTCTTCGTGAAACTTAAAGAAAAAGTTAATCTTCCAAATCACTTACTTTGGATGTCCACAAATACATGTCTTGATGATCTATTTCAACAATCTCAATAACTGTAGGTTGATTTATTTCAATTCTTATCTTATTGTAGACCGAGTCAAATCCTAGTCTCATTTCTATTCATTCTAAACTTGACAATTGCAGGTTGATTTATCACTTATGCTTCAAGTCATAACTTAAACATTCATTCCAATATACCAGTTATATCCCCAATTCATTTGTTAACTAAGATCCAAATCTAGTGCTACTTCAAAGCTAACTTTGTTTCTTGACCGAATCGGGATCCATATCAAGGATTGCCGAACCGGTACCGAGTGCCGTACCGGTCAGCGCCCAGTACGGTTTAGTACCAGTTCAGACCGAACCGAATCAGTATTGAACTGGTTGGTGCTGGTTCATGCCTGACCGGTACGTTTCGATATCAGTTCGGACCGAACCGGTACCGAACTAGTTGGTGCCGATTCACGCACCAGCACGCCCTAATTTTTGTTTTTGGAGTTCTCTCTTTTCGAACTTTTATGAATTTAAGTCTAATTTGATATTTTTTTGATGCTTTCTGATGTTTCTAGGATCCCGGTTTAAGCTAGATGATGCATCTTATTGCTTTAAAATGATATAAATCATAAAATGAACAACATAAAATATTTTCAAACCAAGATACAACCAAATTACATACTTTTAAAGTCCAACAGATATACATAATGATATTTAAAATCGGGTCGAGTGGCGATACCTCTCTTAGATATCCGGATCATCAGCATAATCAGGAAGCACATCAACCCACCTCTCTATCCAAGCGACATTGGAGTTTTATATGTTCATCCCATAAGGAATGCGCGTCGGGTTATAAGCACTCTCGGATCTCTCGCTGAAGCTCTAGCTATGAGAGGTGTTCTTGGTTGATAATACGACTGTAGAGAGGACCATCCGACCATGCCGGTAGCAAAATCCGATCCGTGAGATGCTCTGAGCTACGTAGGATAGTAGCCACCGACCAGTTCGCATCGAGTCCGAGTCGAACCGGACGGAACTGGCTAAAAATTACCGATTTCAGCCGGTACTATTGAGGTTCCGACCCCTATGGGGCCGAAACTGTTTTCCTATGGCAAACAGGCTCGGTATGGGACCGGGTCGGCTCGGTTCGGCTTGAACCAGGCCGTACGGCCTGGTTTGGCCTGGTTCGGCAATCCTTGGACTACCGATCGACAGGCGGGTCGGAACCGGCATACTGATTTTATTAAAAGTTTTCTAGTTTGATTAATTGGTAATCAATTTTTTCAGCTTTTAAAATGATTTTAAGTATAATTTGATATTTTATGATGTTGCTATGATCTTGGTATAACCTAATGATGCATTTTCTTGTTTTAAAGTGATACAAAATATAAAATGATTAGTAAAATATTGTATGCTACAAGAAGCAATATGAAATATTATAAAATCAACTAGTGAGATTAAAAATATAAAATAATATAATCAATTATATATATATTTAAAATACAATATGCATACCGATATCTAAAATCTCGTTGAGTGATGATGCTTTTCGTAGATATTCAGATCGTTAACATAGTTAAGAGGCACCTTAGCCCACCCTTCTAACTAAGCTGCATTGTAGTTTTGTATGTTCATCCGATAAGAAACACACTCTGGGTTATAAGCACTTTCGGTTCTTTTGCTGAAGTTTTGGCTCTGAGAGATATCCTCTGGCTGATAATATGGCTGTAGAGGAGCTCATCCGAATATGCTGGTAGCAAAATCCGACTCGTAAGATGCTCTAGGTTGTGTAGGGTAGCAGCTAGACGATGCCTCAAATGCACCATATATCCATATTCAGATGGGTTACAGGCTGCTTGTGGTTACGGATAACAAGATCCAACATACAACTCGAAACTTGATACATTTATTTTTTTGAATTTTATTTTATTTTTTTATTTTTTAATCCAAAAATTATTTAATTTTTAAAAATTATATATATTCCTACAGTTAAAAATTTTTATGTGATCATGTAGATCATCCATAGATTTACAACATACATAAAATTAAGCCAAAATCAAAAATTTTAGTATGATCTCTTCTTATTTTGCAAATTTTAATGTATATTTTGATATTTAAAAAAAAAGAGGAAATGAGATAGGGAAGAGGAAGCATACCTTATTTACGGTTGGATCCTTCTTCAATCATGCTGAATCGACGTGTCTTTCACCGTGGGGAAGGGGGTTATTCGAATAGGTAGCTTCTCGAGCCTTCCCACCTTTAAACCAAAAGGAAGAGAGAGGGGAGGGGGGTCGGTTCAGAACCGGTCTGACTTGGTGCAAACCAAACGGTTTGCACCAATTCCGCATAGAACGGGCTAGCTTGGATCGAGTCCGTGCGGTTCGCGACCGGTTCCAGCTGGTTCGCGACCGATTCCAAAAAAATAGGTGAACTGACCCGGTCCCCCACCGGAGCGGCTCGACCCGATATGGCCTGGTTTGGCAAACCTTGTTCTTATTAAAGTTATAATTGAACTATTGGTTTAAATTTCAGTCTATACAATTCTAGATCTTATTTTTTATCATTCTTTGATGTACCGAACTTGTCTTTTCAAATTGCTTGAAAGTTTATACTAAAGATTCTTTTGCTATTATTTATTACATTATATGAATGTTCACTCAAATTGTGAATAATTGGATTTAGGAGCCAAGACAACCATATGATTTTAGGACATGAAAATACTAATAGTGTTATACATTTTTGATGCTGGAAACCTGACTCATGATATGATTTGGGCAAGGTCCGCTGAACTAGTATCGAGATCCGTACCGGACCTACCGGTTGGCGGGCCGGTCATCATGGTACTAGTTCGGTACCATACCAATACGTGGTACCCAATATTTTTTTTAAGTTTTTTATATTTGATTAATTGGTAATCAATTTTTCAGGCACACCCATTTTTTTTAAGTTTTTAAAGTTTGATTAATTGGTAATCAATTTTTCAACTTTTTCAGTGATTTTAAGTGTAATTTGATGTTTTTTGATGTTTCTATGATCCGGTATAACCTAAATGATCCATCTTGTTGTTTTAAAGTCATACAAAATATAAAATAATTAATGAGATGTTGCATGCTACAAAAAGCATGACATATCCTAACATCAATTACTAAGGTGAAAAATATAAAATAATATAATCAATTACATATATTTAAATTATAACATACATACTGATATCTAAAATTTCGTCGAGTGGAGATGCCTCTCGTATATATCTGGATCATTAGCATAGTCAGGAGGAACATCAGCCCACCCTTCTAGCCAAGCAGCATTGTAGTTTTTTTCTTTATGGTTCCATTCCTGTAGGTTTATTGGGTATGTCAGTTTATCAATTATTTAAAAATAACAAATTTTTGTTACGATTAAGATAATATTTTTTACTTTAGAAAATACATTTAATTTATCTAATACATAGTACTAATTATTTATATTTATTTATTTATTTATAATAATTTTTAAATTAAAAAATATGTTTAAATACTATAAATTCAGAAAAATATTTTTTTTACTTCAAAAAATACTTTTGAAATATGTATTATGTACTATTTAATTTTTTAATAATTTTTGGTATTAATTATATATTTTTAATTATTTTTTAATTTAAAAATAACTTTTGAATTTGAATTTTTTAAAAATTAATTTGATCTCAGATCCATATAGAACCCTATTATGGATGGTACATATATTGTTCTAGGCCCATGGGTATGCATTAAAGGCTACTTATTTTTCAATTTTTCTTAAAATTTAGGCTTAGACTACTATCCAAATGAGCACATCAAAACTTAAATAAATGCACAACAAATTTAGCTAGAGAATAGTCTGCATGCCCCTAAATATACTTCTGATTTTATTTTTTTTGAATTTTATTTTATTATTTATTATTTTATTTTAAAATAAAAAATATATTTTTAATTTTTAAAATTATATGTAATTTAAAAAGTAAAAATTTTTATGTGATTTTATATATCATCCATAGATCTACAACATATCATAAAATTAGGCCAAAATCAAAAATTTTGGCATGATCTCTCCGTATTTTGCAAATTTTAAGGTATTTTTTGACGTCCAAAAAAAATAAAAAAAATGCGATAGGGGAGAGGATGCATATCTTATTTAGGGTTGGATCTTCTTTCAATGGTGTTGAATCAAGCGTGCTTTTCACCGTGGGGAAGGGGGTATTTGAATAGGTTGGGAAGGCCTGAGAAACTTCGCGAATAGGGCTTATTTAAAACAAAAGAAAGAGGGGAGGAGGGCAGGTTCGGAACTAGTCCGACTCAGTGCGAACTAGACAGTTCTGGTTCGCACCGGTTCTGCACGGAGTCGGCTGGCTCGGATTGAGTTTGTGTAGTTCATGATCGGTTCCAGCCTGTTCCGGCTGGTTCCTATCAATTCGGGACCAGTTTCGGCGTGTTCCTATCTGTTTGGGACCGGTTCCGGCTAGTTTGGAGCCAGGTTCGAAAAAAATAGGTGAATCGACTCGGTCCCCTACCTGTTCGGCCCGGTTCAACCAACTTTGGATTTGAGGATCATATAGTTTACTATAAGATTCAATTTATCTTGATGTGTTAAGGTCAATATTTGTTTGCCCAGTTCAGCCTGGTTCGGCAAACCTTGGATTTGAGGATCATACAATTTACAATAAGATTCAATTTATCCTGATGTGTTAAGGTCAATATTTGTTTCGATCTGAAAGTTACTTGATGACTGACAACTTAGTTAATCTGTCTGCTTTGTTACCAGATCGGCTCTGGTGCTTCATGCTTACTCTGATGCTGATCTGCAGGTAATCTTGTTGATTGACATTCCAATATCATTTCTCTAGAGATTCTTATCTATTGGAAGAGCAAGAAGCTAGACATGGAATCTCCACTGTAGTGCTTTGGCAGTGTATTGTTCACTAACTTATGCTGCTGTGTGGAGATGGTGATTTGTTTGTCATCTCTTGCAAATGAGTGTTGCCTTAGCAATTCTTCTCTCTTATGTCGTTAGCTCCATTATTGCAATCCATACTGTGGATAATCTAGTTTTACATAAGTGGACAAAACATATTTAGGTTGATTGCTGCATTTTGCCACTAATTTTATCCTTGTACCTTTTACTCATCTCCTATGTTTTTCAAAAGACCCATACTGCCATGCATTCTAAAGATTTTGTTAGCAAATCCTTGCTCATTGATCTGATGTTAATTTGAGCAGTAGAGTCAGAGATAATTTTATACGCAATTATGTATGCCATAAGTTATTTCTATTTCTATTGTCGTCAGAAAGAATGCATAGGGGCTTGTTACCATTGTAATTGTGTATATAGATGAGAGTGAATTTGCCCCTAAGTGTGATTGATTGCAACATTGTGCAAGCATCTGACTATCTTTCCTCAAATTTTGGACGTGATTCAGTTACCACTGAATCTTACAGTTGATTTCAACAATTTAATGGATCTCTAACTAACAAGGATATAACTAGGTCTTTTGTCAGCAATGATGCTACATGGATGATATATTGGTGCAGTCCAACGAGGAAACTAGTCAAGGGTAAATCCACCTCCCATTTTGAGCCTGAAACAGTAGAATTGTTATGCTGTCTACTTGAATTGTTATGCTGTCTACATTTTATTCAGTAACACTAACAAATGGTTGGGACAATTTACTTTACAAAGTTGACATCTGAAACAATAGGTATTCTTGGGATTTTGTTTGTAAAACCATTTGTAAGTTTACATCTTTCTACCTCATTTTTTTCATATATAATAAATGTTTTGATTTTTTTTTTTTCTGTAAAAAATCTGTAATTTGTGATTCATTTTAGGATTGTCCCATCTGTTGTCCTTTCTGATTTAACACATTTATCTTTTGTTGCTGGCAGGTCAAATGTTTGGATCTTTCATTAGCAATTTTGTATTTTCTCTTAGTTTCTGCTTTTTCAGTATGGTGTTGGTTACACAGAAAACAAGAAAGAACAGGTCCTTCTAGAACAAAAACTTTGGTGAATGTTATGGGTGAAAATGAGCTCCTTTCTGTTAATAAGCAGGAAATTTCTACTCAGGTTACTCAGGTGCATATTAATTTATATTGTAATTTTAAGTATGTTTTGCTCTCTTCATTAAGGTTCGCTGTCTCGCTTCCAGAGCCCGTACCATCCTATTATAGTGTTGGTCTGTACCAGTTTGGTACGAGACTATGTACCATTTTGGTACCGATACAGTATGGTACCGATCAGTACGATGAACCTTGCTCTTTGTTATCCAACGATCATAGTGCTGTTATTGTTATCATTTTTTCTCTTTTTTGCATTGTAGACGGTATGCTATTTTGTACTTGGAAGTATTATCAGCTTGTCTCCTTGCCCAGTAAAATATTCAGATTTCAAGTGATTGCGTTTTCCCTTTTACGTCTTGTTGCATTTGTGCTTTAAAATCTTTCATTTATTTTTCTTAAGAATTTGTAAAATTGCTTGTTGACTAAAAATTTAATTCTTTATAATCGTAATGATAATATTGATAGCCTTATCTAGTTTGTTCTAATGTTTACTCTGCATTGCGTTCTTTAGTTTTTATCTTTTTTTTTGGTTCTGCAACAAATTTATGTTATTAAATGTTGGAGTCAATGCCTCCAGAGTAACCAGACTTGACTTGGTTCCTTTCAGGTCAAAATTTTAGACCTATACTAAACCCCTTGGCTAATAGGGTTGGGTTTGGTCAGGTTCTTGGAAATTTTTTTGTGACCCATCCGGTCATTCATATTGGGCCACGTCATGCATGACCCCAACCCAACATATGGTATTCAGGTTCAGCTTTGATGCAAGATAAAAGAAGAGCTCACTATTCATTCTATTTAGAAGGAAAATTAATAGTGATGGGATAACCAGTGGATAGAACTAAGAAAGGATGTTGGTGTGCAATGCTTCCACTAGCGTTGTTAACAAGGATGCAGTTCAAGCATAACTGAGCCATCAACCTATAAATAATATAGCCTCAATATCTAAACTCCAAAGTCCAAACCAAGACATGGCAACGGGATATGTGATAGAAAGGTTAGGTATTTTAAAGTCCCAAGTAGAGGTGGGCATTGGGCCGGGCCGCCCATGGCCCGGCACGGCCCGCTTGCTACAGTAACGGGCCGTGCTAGGCATGGCTCATAAAAAGGGACCGGGCTGGGTTAAGGATTTCTGGCCCGCGGGCCGAGCCCGGTACGGCCCATAAGGGCCTGGGCTGGCACGATTCGTGGGCCAAGCACGGCCCGACCCGTCCATGAGCCGCTCTCCCTTCCTGCCTCCCTCTCTTTCTCTCTCTCTGAGATCCCTTCCTTCGAAGCTCGCTCTCTCCTCTTCCCATGGAGACGGATCTTATCCTGGTGGTCGACCTCAGCCTCCTCTCCCAGGCCGAGCTCAACACCCTTTCCCTCTCCTGTCCCAACGCCTTCGACCCCCACCGCTGCGACGATATCGTCGTCCCCAAGATTGACCACTCCGTCTTCAATGAGAGTGCCGGTAGCCGCAAGCAGACCTACTCTCGCCTCCGCCTCGCCCCCCACAAGCTCGACGCCCCCCCTTCTTCGTTCTCCTCATCCTCCATCGCCCGCCGCCGCCCCCGCGGCCACCTCTCCTCCTCCCCCCAATCCTGCTTCGCCACATCCGCCACCGATAGCACCAGTGCCGAAGACGACGACCCAGGACGCCGCAAGAATCAGCGGATCGTCTCTTTCCTCCGCCAGCTCTTCGCCTGTGAGGATTCCTCCGCACCCCCTCCCCAACTCCCATCCCAGTCTCAAACCAACCTAGCGCTAACTGTAGCCACCCCCATCTCCAACCATCGGAATCCCGACGCGGGTGATAGTAGTAGCAAGGTGTTGGTAGTGGTGGATGATAGGGATCGGGAGGTTCTGAATGCCAAGGGCGTGGCGGTGGATTTGGTCGGGTTGGGGGAAATGGTGGATCCTTTCGGGGAGAAGCTGAGGCGAAGGACGGCGGGGTTAAAGGCGGAGGAGGAACTGCTGCAGTTTTTGAGTGGCTTGGAAGGGCAGTGGGGAGCTGGAGGAAGAGGAGGAAGATCGTTGATGCATCGGTGGTGGGGGATGACTTGCCAAGGGGATGGAAACTGCTTCTCGAGCTCAAGAGGAAGGACAGTCTCGTGCCTGGCACGACCCGTGCCTGGCTCGGCATGGCCCGCTACCCCACGAGCCTAGGGCCGTGCCAGGCACGGCCCGTTTAGTCTGTGGCCTGGTGGGCCTGGGCCGGGCCGGGTCCGGCACGGTCCGATACCCATCTCTTGTCCCAAGACATGGCAACAGGATACACGATACAAACGTTAGGTGTTTTGAAGTCATGGTTCTTTAGCTTGAGTAGGATTGGACCATGCCCAGTCAGGCTAGTTCATCCCATTTTTGACCTATTTTATACATGGTTAGGATTAGTACATTGGCTAGGTGGAAAAAGGAGCAACCCATAGCCAACCTGATAATGGAAAAAGCCATTTTTCAAATCTGATCAAAATATTGGATTCAATCATGCCTAAGTGTGGACTAGGTTGGATCATAGGTTGTCCCGACCTGTTTGCGAAACTGAAACATTGTATTGTTTTTTTGAAGATCTTGATGTTAGAATTGACTCGCCACCCATTCATGTCGAACTATTAGGTGGATGTAAAATCCAAAGATATGGAAAACCTATGCGAACTGCTATGCTAGGATGCTTCAATGTGTGAACCGATTAAGTCACATGGAATGATTTGCATATGTTAACAAATGAAGAGGTAAAATAAAAGGAAAAATAATTCTTCAATCTCTTTCATCTTATGGGCACCATTTCCATTTCTCACCAGATCTTATATCTTCCTTCAACCATCACCATGGTGGTTGATGCTGGAGAAGTTTAATCTCCATCTCTTCTATACTCGTGTCTCGTGGTAGCCTGATGAGGAGGCCACACCTAGAGATCTTGCTGTAGCCATCATTTTATTGTGCATGGAAAGGAGAAGAACTTGATGAAGATGAGGCACAACAAGAGGCATAACAAGCTCTGTTGTAAGGAAAATTGAAGCAACGTTGATGAGAGGGCGGCGGCGGCGAGGCATTAGAGGCAATGGAGGCAATATTGGAATCGAGAGGCATCATAGAGAAAGGTGGGTGGCCTCTGTAATCCGTAATTTTACAAGACAACAAGGTGTTGAAGGGGGCTAGGTTATTTTAAGTTAGAAACATGGATTGACCGCTGATTAGTGTTCAACTATGACTCAAGCGTCAAAATGGTTTGGATTGGGTTATCGGGTTCTGGTTATAATTCATACGATGGAGACATTGGCATGTTCTTTTGTTATAATTAACATTCATATGTCAAAAGGGTTACCTGAATGAAAGAGTTGGAATGGGAATTGGAGACTGGAAAATAAGGGACCATTCCTATTTCATTTTATGCACACAAAATGTAGGACTGACAAGAAAAGAAAGGAATGGTAGTTCCCCATTTTGATATCTTAAGTTCGTTTTACTTACAATTGAAGTAATTGTACATTAATTTTTTATTATACCTTGGACTACGGAATAGCACCAAATTAAAATGACAACCAATATAATGGTTTTGGATGCCTTCTATTATAAATTTCCATTTGTTAGTTTCATATTAGTTTATTTGACATTCTATTGTTTTATTTGAGTTAATTATCCTTTTGGTCCTCTAAGTTTAGTTCGAATATTTAATTACTCTCTGAATTTCAAAAAGCTCAAATTTGGTCTCCATTAACTATTTTAATAGCGTCCTTCCCCCCTATTCTAACCACTTTCCTTCACCAGAAATCCCTGCTGGCATTAACTAGTTATTACATGGCCAATTATGTGGCAGAAATTGCTTAGGTAGGTGATTACATGGCCAATTGGTGATGATGTGGCAGAAGTCATAACAGATGATTTTTTTTATTTTGATGACGCAGCATTTGAGTGTGATGTGGCACTTGCTGTGGAATTTTCAGCCAAAAAGTGTTCGGTTGCTGAGTGCCACAGCATCACCCATACGCCGCATCATCATCTATGTATTATAGTCTCAGGACTCCATCTTATACGTAGTTTAAGTTTTTTATTGTTTCTGTGTTTTTTATCCAAAGCCATGTTTAGGCTTGGATTTTCAGTCGAGTCATGTACTAGTACTGCCAAGCAAAAAGGGTCCATCTAGGTATAATAGGAAGCCTAACCCAACTCCAAACCGCCATACTTAATTGCTTTAGCCTTAGCCTTTCTTCAATGCCCACGGTCATTACTCATCTCTAGGAACGGAGGAGGATGGATGATAGTCTTGAAAATAGAATTGTGCATGTATGAAAGGAGGAAAGTTAGAAAAGAGAAATATATGCAGAAATCTGCGGAAAACAGTATAGAAAAAAATACTGTTCATGTGAACAGTAACCCGACCTGTTACTGTTCACGGAATAGTAACTCGACCCGTTACTGTTCACGGGAACCATAACCCGACCCGGTTACTCTTCACAGAACGGTAACTTGGCTTATAAAAAGAGAGGACAACAACCAAAAAAAGAAAGAAGAAACTCTAGAAAGGTGAGTGCCATCATGGGCGAAGCCTTGAGAGACCCTTTTTCTTCCACTTTCATCTTGCTTCTTGACCTATTTCTTCTTAGAGCCACCTTCTTGACCCCGCCATCCTTCATCTCGATACCGTGGTGGAGCGCGGCCTGAAGATTCTCATTGAATTGGAGGAACCAAACTCGCAGAGGTAATTATCCGACTAGTTCTATCGCCATCTTTTGCCCATCCTTCGTTTCTTTGTCCATCAATCATTATCTCCACCCATTATCATTACCATCGTTGCCATCTATCGCCTCCTTGGAATCCGAGTTTACTGGCAGTATTTTTTTATTATTCTGTTTTGGTTATTTTCAGTTTGTTGCACTAATTATATTTTATTGATTAGGCTTCATTAATAAGATATTTATCATGTTCTGTTTTGCGTTCACATACCTCTATGATGTTCTTTTGGGATGATTAGTATTTGCTAAAGTGTCTAATCAATTGCACCATAATTGATTATTATGAAATCAATCTACACCTATAGTAATCGATTGTAGGTTGCACCAAAGTGGTATCAGAGCAAATAGGTCCTGCATATCTAGGAATCTTTAATATTGTGTTTGCATTATAACATTCATTTTTTCTACACTTTAAATTCTGAGAATTAAATTTCTGCACTTCAAAATAGAGAAATATATTTTTTGGATTAAAAAATAGTAAATTATATTTTCTGCATTTAAAACTACAGAAGTTTTTATTTTTGAAGTTAAAAATACAGAAAAATTTGTTCTGCATTTAAAAAAAATTCTGCATTCATTTTCCGCATTTAAAAAATAAAAAAAACTTTTTCCATTAAAATATTAATTTTTGTATTAAAATATTCCTTTTCGGCATTAAACAATAAAAAATCCAAAAAAAATTTTCGAAAAAAAATTGTTTCACCTCCATAACATTAGAAACACCTCTGAAACAGTTTTAGGTCGAAGCTTAGCCTACAATCATGTCTGATAATTGGAAAGATACATTTAGAACCCAACAACAAACCGTAGAGTAGATCCAACGATAGGTAAAATACCTCTCCAACTTTATGACTAGACTAGAATTGAACATACTTGAGATAGTGAGACCTAGGAGAGAAAAATCATCAGGATGAACCAAGACGTAGAGTCAGACTTCAAGGTAGACAAAGAGTCCATCAGAGGGTAGTCGAGAGTAGTGAATCAGATAAGATAGAAAATGAATTAGATAACCGACCACCACGTAGGAACAGAGAGACCACCATATAGAGAACCCCCTCGTGCGAGACGTTGGAATGATGGCATTAAGATTGATGTTGGAAATTTTGAGGAGCGTTTTCAGCCAGATGCTTTTCTTGATTAGGTCAACCGATATTTTGATTGGAAGAAAATTCCTGAGGATAAAGAGGTCAAATTTGTGACCCTCAAATTAAAGGGACACGCACTAGTTTGGTGGAAGCAACTCCAGGAACGAAGAGTTCAACAAGGTAAGGATAAGATCCGTACCTGGAGTAAGATGAAGGAGAAGTTGAGGAAGCGATTTGTCCCATTGGGTTATTGCCAAAACCTCTACTTGAAATTTCAAAACGTCCGACCAGGGACTAGGACTGTGGATGAGTACACGGAGGAGTTCTATGAGTTTCAAGCAAAAAACGGCCTTAGTGAGGACCCCATTCATGTTGCTAGTAGATATATCAATGGCTTGAGACAAGACATCTGGGACCAAGTGGAGATGTTCGATGTCTTGAGTATTGATGATGCCCATCGCCGTGCACTGAGAGTGGAAGAACAACAAAGGCAAACTAGCGGTCGAAAGTGGGACTCAAATAGAAACTCCATTACCTAAGGAAAGAGTCAGTTTGGAAATAAGGCAATAAGTTCTCAGAACCCTATCAAGACCACAATTGTCCCAAAACCCAATTCTAACAATGAATTATGGGACAAGGGCAAAGGCGTACTGGCACCGGCACCTGATTCCACTATCATTTGCTATAAGTGCCGACAACTCGATCATAAATCCTCTGAATGTTTTTTGAGAAAATATCAGTCTCAGTCATACCTAATTAAGCAAGAACACTAGGATGATTCAGATGAACCCAATCCAGAGGCAAATGATGATAAGTCTGAACAACAGCATGAGTCGGAGAACGACGATGTCCACATTATAGATGATGAGGTGGGTCCACTCATGGTGATTTACCGTGTCATGGTCGCATGTAAGCAACCTGTCCAACACAATTGGTTCAGGCGAAGTATTTTCTTAACTATAGGTGCAGGGGGATATAGATGTTCCATCTCGATTGATAGTGGCAATACTGAAAACTTCGTGTCTCAATATATGGTTGATAAACTAAAGATACCGGCACAAAAAATTCATAAACCATATAAGGTATCTTGGTTTAAAGAGGGAGTTGAGGTTCCAGTCACCCACAGGTGTTTAGTAGAGTTTTTCATTGGGAAACAATACCAAGATCATGTATGGTGTGACGTTATGTGTATGGAAGTGTGCCATGTGTTGTTAGGTAGGCCTTGGCAATACGATAGAAAGACCCAACATGACAGAGAAAAGAATACATATTTTTTTGTGAACGATAAAATGAATATCAGACTTCAGCCATAAAAGGAATTGTATGGGTATAACACAACAAAATTCTGTGAAAGAAAAAGGCAAATAATCTACTCAAAGGGCCTTGATTATAAATTCAAAATCTTTCAAGGCTGAACTGAAAGAGAATACATGCTTGTACACCCCGTTGCCTATCCCTAGTGGCCCTTGGAATGATATCACCATGGACTTCATTGCGGGATTACCCATGACTGCTAGGAAGGTTGATTCGATTTTTGTTGTGGTGGACCGGTTTTCAGAAATGGCACATTTCATTCCATGTAGGAACACATCTGGTGCATCATAGCACATTTATTTTTTAAAGAAATTGTTAGACTGCATGGTATTCTAAGATCATTCACATCTGATAGGGACACAAAATTCACTAATTATTTTTGGAAAACTCTTTGGAGCAAATTAGGAACGAAACTAAACTTTAGCAGTGCTTATCACCCCCAAACAGATGGTCAGACAAAGGTAGTGAACCGTACACTCGGTAACTTGCTTAGATGTTTGGTTAGTGAGCGTCCTACTTAGTGGGATTTGGTTTTAGCACAGGCTGAATTTGCATACAACAGTTCTATAAATCATACTATTGGTAAGTCTCCATTTAAAATCATATATGGTTTTCCTATTCCACATATACTTGATCGTACTTCCATTCTCTATCATGGTCGGATAAGTGCTGAAGCAGAGGACAATATTGAGCTGGCCCGTCACATCCAACGGGAAGTGCATCAACGCTTGCTTGACTGCAGTGCCAGGTGTAAGGATGATGCTGACCGTCATCGTAGGGAGGTTAACTTTGCAGAGGGCGATCTGGTGATGGCCTATTTCAGGAGAGAGATTTTCATTGGGCAGTTACAACAAACTCAGCCCGAAAAAGTATGGTCCATTCTGCATACGTTGAAAGCTGAGGAAGAATGCCTATTTATTGGAGCTTCCAGACAACGTCCAGACTTCCCCAATTTTCAACGGCGCCGATATATACCAGTTCCATGGAGATCCACCAGAGGCGATTGCAGTTCCAGATCTACCCAACACCAGCTAAGAGTCCAGTTTTCATGAGGGTATTAAGGATATTCTTGACGTGCGAGCAGCAGGCACTAGGCGTGGGCAGTATCGCAGATTTCTTGTGTGTTGGCAAGGGAGACCTATGTTAGACAGTTCATGGATCAGCGAGGATAAGTTGAGGCGCCAGAGACCTGATTTGTTGCAGCGCATTCAGGAGGCCTACTCGTCAGGAGTCGAGTTCTTCCCAGTTGGGGAGAACTGATGTAGTCTCAGGACTCCATCTTATCCATAGTTTATGTTTTTTGTTGTTTCTATGTTTTCCATCCAAAGCCATGTTTAGGCTTGGATTTTCAATCGGGTCATGTACTAGTACTGCCAAGCAAAAAGGATCCACCTAGGTGTGATAGGAAGCCTAATTCAACTCCAAACCACCATACTCAATTGCTTGAGCCTTAGCCTTTCTTCAATGCCCACGGTCATCACTCATCTCTGTGAACAAAGGAGGATGGATGATAGTCTTGAAAATAAAATTGTGCATGTATGGAAGGAGGGAAGTTAGAAAAGAGAAAAAAATACGCAAAAATCTGCAGAAAACAGCACAGAAAAAAACACTGTTTAGGTGCATAGTAAACCGACTTGTTACTGTTCACGAAATAGTAAATCGACCCATGACTTTTCACGGAACAGTAACCTGACCCGGTTACTATTCCCAAAACAGTAACTCGACTTATAAAAAGAGAGGACAATAGCCAAAAAAAAAGAGAAGAAGAAACTCTAGAAAGGTGAGTGCCACCATAGGCGAAGCCTTGAGAGATCCTTTTTCTTCCACTTTCATCCGGCTTTTTGACCTCTTTCTTGTTGGAGCCACCATCTTGACCTTGTCATCCTTCATCTTGATACCGTGGTGCGGCCTGAAGATTCTTATTGGATTGGAGGGACCAAATTCGCAGAGGTAATTATCCGACTAGTTCTATCACTATCTTTTGCCTATCCCTCGTTTTTTCGTCCATCAATCATTATCTCCACCTATTATCATTACCATCGTTGCCATCTATCACCTTCTTGGAATCCGAATTTACTGGTAGTATTTTTTTTATTATTCTGTTGTGGTTATTTTCAGTTTGCTGCACTAGTTATATTTCATTGATTAGCCTTCATTAATAAGATATCTATCATGTTATATTTTGCGTTCACATACCTCTATGATCTTTTGGGATGACGAGTATTTGTTGAAGTGTTTAATCAATCGCACCATAATTGATTATTATGAAATCAATCTACACCTGTAGTAATCGATTATAGGTTGCACCAATTATGTTTCTGCTCCTTTAAGTTTCACAATGTTTTTGCATGGTCCTTATAGTTTAAAAATTTCTAATTAGATACCTTGATTTTCAAGTATGATTTAATGTAGCCTTTCCAACCTAGTGGCAAGGCAGGTGAAGATTATGTAGCGAGGCGAGTTGCTGGACGCAATTAAAAAGCTGGAGCTGGCTATAGTTTTTGGAATGGGGAAGTTGGGGCTAGATCCGGAGATGGTCTCGAAGCAGTCAAGTTCGGGGATCTATGGACCGTTGCTGCAACCGCGGCGACAACGGAGAAGTACGCTGACAGCGGAGAGTTATAATTAAATATCATAAATTCATAAAAGTATGTTTTCTACTTCAAAAAATACTTCTGAGTTATATAATATGTGCTACTAATTTTTCATAATTTTTGGTATTAATTTTTTTTAATTTTTAAATTTAAAATAATTTTTAAATATAAATATTTTAAAAAATTAATTTTAGCTCAGATTCATATAGAATCCAATAATGGATGCTACATATAGTTTTCTAGGTTCGTAGGTATGCATCAAAGGTAACTTATTTTTCAATATTTTTCAAATTTAGGCGTAAGCCACTATGTGCATGGTCACATCAAAACTTGAATAAATAGACACTAAATTTTGTTGGAGGGTAGCTTTCATGCTCCTAAATACGCTTTTGAGTTTGCAATTTTTTTTGAATTTTATGATATATATATATATATTTTATTTTAAAAATATATTTTTAATTCTTAAATTTTATATATAATTTGAAAATTAAAAATTTTTATGTCATCGTTTTGATCATCCATAGATCTACAACATATCATAAAATCATGACCAAATCAAAAATTTCGAGCTATTTTTTGGAGCCCCCCAGAAAATAGAGAAAATGAGATAGAAAAGTGTAAGCACACCTTATTTGGGCTTGGATCTTTCTTCAATGGCGCTGAATCAGTGTGATTTTGCAAATTGGAGGGAAGGGAGAGCCATGTAGACTCAAGTCTAAACGAAACAGACACTTTCCTTTAACAAAGGAAAGAAAAGGAGAGGGGGCTCAGTTTTGAATCGGGTTGGTCGATGCGAGTTCGGTTCGCAACGAGTGTGAATGGAACTAGTCGGTTCTGAACGGTTCCGGCTGGTTCGGTCTGGTTCCGGCAGGTTCTAGTCAGTTTGGAACCCGACTATGGGCCGAACCGGGTAGTTGGTTTGGTTTGGCCTACCTTGCTGACATCGAACCTATACCAAGGGCGGTATGGTACTTGCCAGCTGAAGATCATACCAATGAAGGGTATCGATTGGTACACATAAGCATATACATATTGTTGCTCAATTTACCAAAGCCTCAATTACATATTGTATGCACGCAAACATATTGCATAAGTTTGTCATGCATGATATTGTTCTTAATCTATGAATGAAAAATTGTAAAGGTGCTCCAATTTCTTTCAGTCACTTGATGAAATAGTCTATGAGATGATGCAAACAATAAACTTCTTCAGTATAGGAGTAGATTTACCATATTGGATCGACCACTCTGCTGCAACTAAAAGAATAATATCAACATAAGGTTCATCTTACATGTTTTAATTTACTCGTTTTGAATTAAACTAATACTTGGGGATATGTAAGAGGTTCTTGGGTTAATTGCATCCTTATCTTTGGAGCTCCTAGCCTGTCCTTAAATATCTTCCCATGACATCAATTGGCACATGTTAGAACAGTTATGTGCATGGTTCGCCGTACCGGCTCGAACTAGATGGTACAAGGCGTACCAGACCGTACTGGTACTCGGTATGGGTTGTGTACCAATACTCGGTATGCCAAAAAGACTCCATATTGTACCGTACCAACATAGTGCTAGCGTGGCACTAGTATGGGGTCCACTGAGAAAACGAACCTTGGTTACGTGTGAGCATACATATTTATTCGATGATTTGTATGCAAACCCTTGGCTGTTGAAAAGCCAAAGCTACCACCATGTTGTAAATTGTGTTAGTCCAAACTAAGCCCTGTCTTTGCTTATGCTCCCCCATTGATAGTTGGATAATTCTCTGGCTTTTCTCAACCCGGGAGCCTCCATAACATCAGGTTGACTCTCCTCATCATCTAATTGGAGATCCTATGCTGCTGCTCAATTGTTCCTTATATTGCTTCCCCTGTTATGGGTCCATTGAGCATTGTATTGTCCATCTATCAACATCATCTGCAGCTACTTCATCTTCTCTCTTCTTATATATTGGATAGATGCTTCATCTATTCTTTGACTTTCTTTAATACTCTATCACACTTGGTTACTTCTAAATAACCCTTGCAAGGTGCTTTTTCAATCTATCGTTCCCACTACTATCACCTATCTTTCATTAATAGTTGCATTGCCACTTGTGTTGCTGGCCTGACATTCTCTCATGTAACCAAGCAACATCCCTCTATTGGTGCTTGCCCATATCAGCTATCATAGAACCTGGAAGCATAAATCATCAAACAATCAAGAAACATGACTATAATGGAATGCAGGAAATAACTTTGTTACTTTATTTTTCTTATAGATTTCTCGAGATTTCAGGATTTTTTTATAGATATGGTAGAAGTTTAAGTTCATTGGATGCACTTCAATTGTGCACCCATGTTATATACACGTACAAGTAAGGTCTGTTGTACCATCCCGTACTGCTCGGTACAGGCCCTTACCGGCTGGTTCAGCCTGTATCGAATCGGTCCGATGAAAGACTAGACTGGTTCGGCGTTAAAAAATAGTACCAGACGCAAGGTCTGCTGAACCGACCTGTACCGGTCGGTTCAGCCCGTACCGGACCGGTACCGAGCCGCACCGGTCCGGTACAGGGGTATAAAACGGTTCCGACCCAATATGGGTCGGAACCGTTTGGTTTGAGCCTCGTACCGGTGCGAACCGCTCGGTTCGCACCGGTTCGCTTCTGAAAAATAGTGCCAGCGCCACACCACAGCGCTGGCCAGAGGCTGGCACTTTCAAAAGTACCGCACTGGGGCACTTTCCAAAGTGCCACTCAACCCGATTTTAGATATTCGAGAGTGCTTTAAATGTATGTAATTGATTGTATCTTAATTTGAAAATATTTTATGTTCTTCATCTCATTATTTGAATCATTTGGAAGTAATAAGTTGCATCATCTACTTTTAACCTTAAACCTAAACATAAAAACGTCAAAAAAATATTCAAAAGTGAAAGAACTCCAAAAAAAAAAACGACGATGGGGTCGAAACCAGGCCGAATGTGCCCCATCGGTACGGTATCGGTTCGGCTCGGTTCGGCACCGGTACCGTACCGTTACCGGAGCTGACCGGTACGTCGGTACCATTGGTACGGCGAACCTTGACCAGACGGTACCAATCCGAACTGGACAAACCATACCGGCTCGTACCGGTTCCAAATTTTTTTGAGCTTTTGGATGCGTAAACTAGGCTAAACTAGTGGTACCGGTTCGCACTGTCTCGAATCGGTCTGGTGGTCGACCGGTACGCCTACTGGTACCGGTTCGACAATCCTTGGTTGATATGCCACCAGTACCGGTACGGTATGGTATGTCTGGTACCATTCGATACGGTACGGTACAACATACTATGATAATAATATAATATATTATACTATTATAATGTAATTATATAATAGAATATAACATAATATATTATTAATTTTTTATAATATTATATTTTATTGTATTTATAGTATAATAATATATTATGGTATCATATGATATAATATAAGATGTAATCATGAAATTTGTTGGTGGGCATTTTGGTCATTAGAAAGTTTTATTAAAACCCAAACAACTTTCTGACATTTGCCGTAAAGCACTTTTGGAGAGGCTCCAAAATAGAGCTTTTTCCAAGTAGACCTTTCATCTTTCTAGCAAAGCCAAATAAGCTTTTTGATTTTTAACTAAACACCACTAGACTATCCAAAAGTATTTTTGGAGAGCCAGAAAGTGCTTTCTGATCCTCCAAAAGCTTTTGCCAAACGGGGCTTTAGTTAAATCAATATCGTTGAAGTCAACTATTTTTCTTTTCAAGAGTGTTATTTATATATTATTGCAATTATATATATGTTTGCATATGATTGTTCTTGTGTGTTTGTGTTAGTTTGTCTGCTTCATACTTACTATGTAATATATTGGACACAACCTTTTTTTTGGGAAGCAGGATACTACCGTTTATACTTTCATATATCTGTGGTTTTGTTGACTTCTGACTGTTCACTTCTAGCACAGACTTTGTTTTTGTTAGGCTTATATAACCTTTTGGTTTAAAATTAACATTGCCAACATGCTGTATTTTAATATTAGCAATTGCGTTGATGGATGAAATTTTGGGATTCAATTTCAGGTATCTGAAGAGGCTCCTCCAGTAGTTAAAATGCTGCATCCCTCTTTTGTTCAAGGACATATATCAAATTTCTTCAGGTTGTTTATCCATTGTGATTGAATTCGTATTGCTTGCTGAATGTTGTTTTTATCATGTATAAATTATCCTTTGCAGGATTTATGGATCCTTTGTCTCCAGAAATCCAACGCTGGTTTTGTGTTTATCAATGGCCGTTCCTCTTCTCCTTTGCTTAGGTCTCCTCCGTTTCAAGGTTGAGACACGACCGGAAAAGGTATCATGTCTTGCTTCTTTGTCTAAAATTTTTATGGTTCTGGAAATGCAAACATTTTCTAGTTTGTTATAGATAATAGGCCAGTACGTGTTTTGGTTCCAATCTGATTATCCATAATAACTATATTATATGTGATAACAGTATGTTCACCAAATCTTGGGGTCATTTTGCATCCTGAAGGCTAGCATTTTGGTATTACTAATGCATAACCTTTTTAGTTTCATCATTGGTATGCTGGCCTAACAGTCTGGTGTGACATCTTGAATGTTTGAGATGTTATCTACATGAGTAATTTCTCTTTCAAAAAATAAAATTTGTAAAAGTCAAGTTTTTACTGTCAAGTTTTATGTTCTCAGATTAATTCTATTGGTTTTTAGCCTGGGAGGACATGTTGTTTTGATGATTCTAACATACTCTTGTATCTGTTCTGCATGGATGTTTGTACATCTTATAAAGGCTCTTAATATCTGTTTTCCAGCTGTTTATTATAGGCTTATAGCTATTTTAGTTTTTCTATATTCTATGTTCTTATGCAGCTCTGGGTGGGTCCTGGAAGTAGGGCTGTGGAGGAAAAGCAATTTTTTGATAGCCACCTTGCCCCTTTTTATAGAATTGAACAGGTACTTGCTTATTCTTTGCTATGTTGTTTTATAGGTAGGTTGTATTAGAATTTGCATATGTTGAAGGAATATGAAAAAAATTGCGACCTTTCAGAGAATAAAACACAAAATATTATACTTGATTCTTATTTTATTTTTAGATGTTTCTATGTGATGAATATGATCAACTTCTGATAAGAAATTCAAAATCGATCTTGGAAAATGTAGGGCTATTTTCTTCATGGAACCAAGGTCATTCTTTGAGTGTCAGGGTGCAGATGCCTATGTTTTGCATACCAGGTGATACATGGTTACATACTATGGTCTACTTGCCAGCACAAACTGGCATTGGCATGAATAAATATGGATGAACATAGACTCCTTTCCTTTGTTATTAGCTTTGGCATTGTGATAAAACATGGGTTTAGAAGAGGGACGCAAGGATAGGCTGAGGCTCAAACAAAATCTTGAGATCTGGGGATTCTTGCTCTACCTTTTTCACTAGCTAGAAAGGCAGAGTCATATGGTTGTTGCTCTCATCTTGTACCAATTGTACAAATACATGTTCTGAACCCTATATTGGTTTTTTTGGGAATGGTATGCTACCAGTATAACATGGTTCACCGTACCGGCCCGAACTGGGCGGTAAGGGCGTATCATATTGTATCAGTACGGACACTTGGTACCAAGGAAAGCCGTACCGGTCCGTACCGGCCGGTACGGGCCGGTACGAACCGGTCCGGTGCTTGACCGGTACCGGAGAGCGATGAAAACCGGTATATCCGGTTTTCATCTGTGTACCGGCCGGTACGGACCCCGTACCGGCCGGTACGGGACCCGTACCGGTGCGAACCGGCCGGTTCGCACCGGTACGGGTGGTTTTTTTTTTTTTTTACGAAACCACAGCTTCGCGCTGTGGTTTCAAAAACCACGCGCGCGCGTGGTTTCAAAAACCACGCGCGCGCGTGGTTTCAAAAACCACGCGCCGCGCGTGGTTTTAGGGAGAAGTGGCCCACGGGGCCACTTCTTTCAATTTTTTTTTTTTTTTCGGGGAACCACAGCGAGGCGCTGTGGTTCCCAAAACCACCGCGGCGCGTGGTTTCAAAAACCACGCGCCGCGCGTGGTTTTGTGAAGGAAGTGGCCAACCGGCCACTTCTTTCAATGAAAAAAAAAAAAAAAATTGCTGTGGCCGACAGGCCACAGCTTTCTCCCTTTTTTTAATAGGAAAAGGAGTGGCCGGAGGCCACTCCTTCCCATTAAAAACCAAGAAGCGGCCGACCGGCCACTTCTTTCCGTACGAATTTAACATTACTAAGCTGGAATTTTCTGTTAATCTGGGATTAACTTAAGCCTCTCGTTCGGTTATAAAAACCGAACGAGGCTCACTTCTTTCCCAAACAATTTGAGGTTGAGACTTGAGAGGTTCTAGTTAAGGTGCGGAGACGGAAAGATTTGAGAGATAGCGAGGAGGAGGTCCTGCCCAAAAAATCCAGCGGAGACTATTTAAGGTGCGGTTTTTTTATCCTATATTATTTCATTAATTTTGTTAATAATTTATTTAAAAAAAATAGTTTATAAATTACTTAAATAATAAGATAATGCAAAAATTTACTTTATTAGCTTAATTTTTTGATAAGTTGTCCTTTTATGATAGAAATGGGTTCTATTTAAGGTGCGGAGACGGAAAGATTTGAGAGATAGCGAGGAGGAGGTCCTGCCCAAAAAATCCAGCGGAGACTATTTAAGGTGCGGTTTTTTTATCCTATATTATTTCATTAATTTTGTTAATAATTTATTTAAAAAAAATAGTTTATAAATTACTTAAATAATAAGATAATGCAAAAATTTACTTTATTAGCTTAATTTTTTGATAAGTTGTCCTTTTATGATAGAAATGGAGCCATCAAGAAAAACGAACCCTGCAAAGCGTGATATTGGCTGGTCTTATGGGCGAAGACTTGGAAGTGAGGGGCAACGACACCAGTTTCAATGCAAGTTTTGCGACAAGGTTTTCAAGGGAGGAGGGGTAATCAGGTTGAAGCAACACTTAGCCGGAAATTCCGGTGAGGTTGCTACGTGCCGAAATTGTCCTAACGAGATTCGTGTGCTGATGAGGCAGAATCTTGCTGAGGCCAAAGAAGCGAAGGAGGTGGCTTCCAAGAAGAGGGCGGAGGTCGATCGCCAAGCGGCAGAGCCACCTTCCTATCACTCTAGGGAGCCAGAGGAGGTCGAGGATCTAGATGAGGAGGAGGCAGATATTCAGGCGGCCATGCATGCAAGCCTGGATGATCAGTGGCAGCAGGAGGAGGTGGCCAGGCATAGGGCTCGATTTGGGCCCTCTGCATACGAGTCGGGCGGCGGTTCTCGAAGCACTAGACAAGATCCAGAGTTCTTGAGGACAACTTCAGTAAGGGAGGGCGTCGGCAAAGAACGTGGCCGGATTGCATCTATGCTGGGTGGTTTTGGTAGCCGAAAGAAGTCATCTAGAAGAGTTGCAGAAGGAGCGACAATTCATGATGTAGATCCGCATGCTCTCCCCAGTAGAGATTCAAGGCAGCAGAGGGTAGACACAATGTGGATGAAGGATAAGAAGAAAACTATGTGGCGAGCTATTGGATCCTGGTTTCACTTCAGCCACATCCCAGCGAATGTGGCAGACAATACATACTACAGGTCTGCCATTGCCGCCATACAAGCTGCCGGTCCCGGTGTAGCTCCTCCAGGCCCGAAGGATATATACGGTGAGCTTCTTGACAACAATAAGGAGGAGCTGGAGAATTGGATTGACTCCTACAAGAGCAAGTGGCCCATATATGGACTAACCATCATGTGCGATGGTTGGACCGGTCCGACCAGGCGGAGCATCATCAACTTCCTGACATACTGTGATGCTAAGACCTTCTTCCACAAGTCGATTGATGCTTCGGCTTCTGTGCACAACACCTCGTACATGCTGAAACTTATGGAGGATGTGATTGATCTGGTAGGAGAGGAGAATGTCGTGCAGGTCGTCACTGATAATGGGCCGCAATATAAGGCTGCCGGGCAAGTTTTGATGGAGCGGCGGCCACATATTTTCTGGACCCCATGTGCTGCACATTGTATCGATCTTATGTTGATGGACATTGGAAAGATCCGTAGGGTGCAACAAACGGTGGAGACAGCCCAACGCATTACGAGGTATATTTATAACCATAACTGGGTTCTTTCATTGATGAGAAAGTATGCAGGGGGAGAGATTCTGAGACCAGGAGTCACACGGTTTGCTACCAACTTCATCGCACTTGATAGCATACTCGAGAAGAGAGGAGCCTTACGTCAGATGTTTGCCAGTCCGGAGTGGTATGATAGTAGATATTCTTATGCCGGCTCTGAAGGGAGCAAGATAGAAGACTTGGTGACGAGACAACCATTCTGGCAGCGGGCTACTACAATAGTCAAGGCTATCAAACCATTATATGAAGTGCTGCGGGCCGTAGATAGCGAGATCTACCCCCAGATGGGATTTTTGTATCACATGATGGTCAAGGCAAAGGATCAGATTATGGAGGCAGATCCAGCACATGGCCGGTCATACATCAACATCATTGAGCAACGGTGGGGAGCGCAAATGGGTACGGAATTACATCTAGCAGGTAAACTAAGATATAATTATAGTGACAATTATAGTGATGGATATAATTATATAATTATGCTAAGATAGTCTCGTATATGTGCAGCATACTACCTAAACCCCCAGTTTCAGTACAGCATAGATGGAATTGGTATGGATGAAACACTTCTGGATGCTTTGCGTAATGTGATTTACAAGATGGAGGTAGATCCAGAAAAAGCGGCCCTATGTCTTGAAGAGGTAATTATGATTTAGTAATTACTAGCATGTGTAAGTATATCAGCATCTTCAATTATTAACATGGTTTTCTTATGCTTATTTTTCACAGAGCAAATTATTTAGAGAGGGTAGCTACAGTTTTGGCCAACGAGCGGCTGTCGTCAGCAAACACAATATGAATCCAGGTACGTGACACATCAGCAAAACATTCACCTGGTGTTACTTAGTTACTATTATGGAACTATCATATATGTAATCTTCATAAATATTTTTGCAGCTGAATGGTGGGTGCATTTTGGCGGATCCGCGAGAAATCTAAAGCGGATAGCTATCCGGATCCTCTCCCAAACAGTCTCCTCTAGTGGATGTGAGCGCAATTGGTCCACCTTCGCCCTTATCCACAGCAAACAAAGAAACCGTTTGACGCAAAAGCGCCTCAACGACCTTGTTTATGTGCATTACAATTTGCGGTTGAGGCTAAAGTGCATCCAGGAGGAAGTGGAGCTCAAGTATACAGATCCGATTTACGGGTCCTTCACCGCTGATGACGATGATCCACTACTCGGCTGGCTTGTAGGCCAGCAGCAGGAGCCCGAGCTTGACGAGCCAGGATCGCCTCCACGACCAGCTACCTTCATAGCCACCGAAGCTGGGGTCGATCCAGAGCAATGGGCTGAGCGCAATATTCCACGCACTCCCAGAGCTGATCAGCCGCAGGCACAGGGGAGCCAGACAGAGAGGGCCAGGAAAGGAAAACAAAGAATCCCAATGGAGAGTGTCGAGGAAGAGACTTGGACTAGTAGCGATGAAGGTTCTGGTGGTGATGGATCTTCTAGCCATGGAGGGAGCGGAGGACAGTATGGTACTCATGAGACACAGCCGGAGGGTGGTCTTTATTTCACCGGTGAGTCCCAATTTATGGGTGCTACACAGGATACGGACCACGGTCGACCACCTGATAGAGATCGTGAGGATATTATTGGATATAGAAGACGGGCTCCTCGAGGTCGTTCAGGAAGACAGGATACGACTGCAGATCCGAGGACATACGGATACGGATTCTATTATCCACAGCCTCAGCCTGACGAATACGGATATGGTGCATTGGATTTTGCTTCCGCCATATTTGGATGGGCCCCTACACAATCAGAGGACACCTCTCAGAGCCAGAGCGTGAGCGAGAGATCCGACAGTTCTTATAACCTGGCGCGTGTTCCTTCTGATTGGGTTGATTTGCCTCCTCCTGATTATACTTATGATCCAGATATCTACGAGAACCATCGGCACTCGTCCCGATTTTAGATATCCTAGAGTACTTTAAATGTATGTAAATGATTGTATCTTAATTCGAAGATATTTTATGTGTATGATTTTATCATTTCGAACGGGAGGAAAACGTAACATGCAATCATGCATCATATATGTTTCAAATTTCAACCCTAAATTTAAATATGAAAATATCAAAAATCATGAAAAAAGTAATAAAAAAACATCAATTTTCATTTAATTTAAGATCCAACAGAGACAACATTAAAAAAAAAAAAAGTCTGACTCGTGGAGCCCGGCCGGTACCGTACCGGTCCGGACCGGTACGGTACCGGTCCGGACCGGTACCGTACCGGTCCGGCCGGCGACCGGTACGCCGGACCGGACCGGTACGGCGGACCTTGCTTGGTACACTGAAAACACCTCATACTATACCGTACCGACACCGTGCTAGTGTGGCACCGGTATGGGGTCCGATACCGACACAGCGAACCTTGCAGTACGGTATTGGTAGACAGACCTAGACTGTCAGAATCAATAAGAATTAAAAGCAACTAGTGTGCAACTATTACTGTCAGTTCAGTATAATTGTCAGTATTGACCGGTACAAACTGATATGGGAGGCATGTATTGGTCCAAGTGGTTACATCATCCAAGGGTCTGTTGCAGTATCATTTTGCTGGGATGGTATTGCTAGTTTCTAAAACCCTGCTAAGTACGAACTCTTGACAGAGGGAAAGCCAAATGATTTTAATTAGTGATGTAGAAAATTGCACATTTCATATTTTACTTTTTAAACATTATTCCTTGCTGAGTTCCAGCTCACAGATTGTTATGGTTTATAGCTAGTTTAAGGGACAATGGTCTGGGCATTGTTACTCGTGTTGATTGTTTGGGGAATGCCGCAGACCTAAGAAGTGAAGGCATAAAATGGGCCAATATATCTTTAGATTATTTTATGAAGTTGAGTCACTTTCTTTTGATTGAGGGGTGCACTTGATCCAGATAAGATGGTGGGAGGTTCCCTGTTTTCAAAAAGGTTCCCTTGAAATGCTTTATTTGAACTAATAGAATTTCACTATTATATATTCATACGGGTTCTGTTATATAGTGAGAATATGGTAGTTGCTCTACTTTGTTTTCATATTGTTAGTAGAATAATAGATGTTTTTCTTTTGATGGTTATATATTGCTTAATAGTGATTTTGTATTCAAACTCCTTTATGTGCTGACTTTGTGCATGGTTTGCTCTTCTAGACTGTACGATCCTGTACAGGGTGCACCTTACTGTACTGATAGAGTATCGAGACTCGATATGTTCCATGTATAGAGTGTCGGTACTGAGATATGAACCAAATAATATATACCAACACTTGGTATGGGGTGTACTGGTTGGGTACTACATGGGTTTAGCATCGATACTGCAAACCTTGCTTTGATGATGTATGTATTTTGACTTCTTTTAATGAAATCATGTGCTTTTGATGTGGTATTATGAAACTACTGCATCCATTTTAATTTACATTGATTCCATTGATTGTGATAAATATAAAACTACATCATGAAGTACATTTGATAATAAACATTTCAGTCTCTTTTTCATCAGACATTTTGTTCTGTTTCTTCTGGGGTTAATTCAGTGTTAATAAATGGTTGTTTCTGTTACAGCTCATCCTAGCCACTGTTCCAGTTTCAAAACATGATAAGCCACCTAGTATTGTGACCGATAAAAATATAAAGTTGCTTTTTGAAATACAAAAAAAGGTACACGGTATGCAAACAATTATCATTGCAATTTTCCAACTTTATGTAATATGGATGCTCATTTCTGATTTTCTGCTACTTTGCTTTGAAAGATTGATGGTCTACGGGCAAATTATTCTGGATCTACTGTATCCCTTACTGATATTTGCTTGAAGCCGCTTGGTGAAGATTGTGCCACTCAGAGTGTACTGCAGGTGCAGAACTATTTTTTTTAATAAACTTTTTTGTGATGTTTTCTCTCATGATCTTAACAAGGAATGTTTTTTTGGGATGCACCTTGTCTTTGAAGTTTGGCCTATGTCTGTGTTTCTTAGTTCTGAATGTTATTTTTCTGTTTTATGTGCCTTGCCGACTTCACTTATTTTTTTTTTATTTCAAGTACATTCGTAATGTACAAAAGGGGTGGTGAACGCTATTTAAATCTTCATCCTTCTTTACATCATATGGCAAGTCAGCTACTAGTATAGGAAATATCTGAAGGGTAGCACAACAATCTACCGAAATCAATCCCTGCACCTAGGATATACTAGGCAGCTCAAACCCAAGATAAAAACCTAAACACCTAACTATTAACTGATCACTTAATTATAAGCTTAAGAAGCTAAGCAGATGATGATCATATTATGAAACATAAACATTTATAATTATTCTAAATAGATTGACTTCATGTTACAGTTCAATCTTGATTAACTGATGGTTGCAGTATAATCTAGAGATAATACTATTAGAATAATATGCCGTGCTACAATACTGCTACAGTTAAGGATGTCCGAATCGGATCGGACCACCAGGTTTGGCCCATATCGAGCCGACCCGGTGGGAAACCGGGTCCATTCATCCATTAGAGTCGATTTCGCCCTGAACCAACCGAAAAAGGACCGAACCAGATCATACCAGCCAGAACTGAGTTACAATTTCTAAGCAGCTAGCTATTTTTGGGTGAGGTCCTGAGTTACAATTTCTAAGCGGCAAAGAGCTTTCCACCTTTTCTTGTTCCTCTCGACAAAAATCACACTAATTCAGCACTTCAGAAGGAAGCTCTAAGCCGAAATAAGGCGTGCTTTTTCTCTCATATCTCATTTTCTCTTTTTTTTTGGGGAGGCTTGAAAAAATAGCTTAAAAATTGCAAAATAAGAGGACATCATACCAAAATTTTTGATTTGGGCTTGATTTTCTAATATGTTGTAGATCTATGGATGATCTACATGATGACATAAAATTTTTTAATTTTTGGATTATATATAATTTTAAAAAATTAAAATTATATTTTTTGGATTAAAAAATATAAAATATAAAAAATAAAAATTATAAAAAAATGTAAAATTAAGCGTATTTATGGGCATGAAAGATACTCTCCAGCCAAATTTGGTGTTCCTTTATTTAAGTTTTGATATGATTATGCGCATAGTGGTCTAAGCCTAAATTTGAAAAAAATTGAAAAATAAGTAGCCTTTGACCTCATGGGGCTAGAAAAATATATGTAGCATCCATTGTTAGGTTCTACATGGATTTGAGTTAAATAATTTTTTTCAAATATTAAGATTTAAAAATTATTTTTTAATTTGAAAAATAATTAAAAATATAAATTATTTTTTAATTTGAAAAAATAGTAGTACTTATTACTTAATTCAGAAGTAATTTCGGAAGTAGAAAACATATTTTTTCTGAATTTATGATATTTAAACATATTTTTAAATTTAAAAATTATTAAAAATATATAAATAAATAGAAAAAGAAAAATTAGTATTATGTATTAGATAAATCATATGTATTTTTTGACATAATAAATTTATCTTCATCATAACCAAATTTTGCTATTTTTAAATAATTGATAAACTAACATAGTTGATAAATCTGGAGGAATGGAGCCATTTAGAAAAAGAAGAAAGAGCCAGAGCATGATATTGGTTAGGATTATGAGCAAATACTCTCGGATCGACACCATTGGAAGTGCAACTGGTACCACAAAATTCAAGAGAGGAGGGGTAAATAGGTTGAAGGAGCACTTAGCTAGTGGCTACAGTGTAATCCAAAGATAATACTATTAGAAATTGAGAATAATATGCCGTGTTATAGTACTTCTACAGTTGTTTGCTATGCATCATATAATCTTCCAGAATAAGATATATTCAATAATAAAGTACTAATGCATCAATTATACATCATGAAATAGTACGATTCAAATTTTATTATTATAATAATCAATAATATGTTGATAAATCTAGAAAAAGAGTTACATTACTTAACTCACAATCACTGACAAATCCAAATAATTCCAAAAATTTTCTCTCAAATCCTCAATTATGAATCATGTCATGCCCTTGCTGGACATCTTGTCCAGATGATTACACGCATGTATAGAATCGAGTCCAATAATTAGAAAAGGTTCGGACGATTATAGAAAATTAGGACTGGCGGATAGTGGAATCCAACTATCCGGTTAGCCTAATCATGAAATCTAATCAATCAAATCATAGAAAGAGGGTCGGACCAGGGTAACAATAACACAACAGGGGCTAACGATAATGGAGTCTAGTAGGTAATGAGGGTCGGGCAGGGACCGACACATTGCATGGCTACTAAAGTAGTCAAATTCCTTTTACTAGAGTCGACCAAAGTCGCATGGAAGGAAGAGAAAAATAAGGAATGACTAATTACAAGAGAGAGGAAGAGAGAGAAAAGAGAAAGAAACAAGAAGAGCGGGAAAATATGAGAGAAAGGGCATGCTGATGGTGCAAAACAAGGGAACTACACTTTCTCTCCCTAACATGGAGTAGAGGAGAAAAATTGTAGGGTTCTAGTTGGTAGAAGCCTTCCAAAGACACAAGAAGAGTGGGAAAATATGAGAGAAAGGGCATGATGATGGTGCAAAACAAGGGAACTTCTACTTTCTCTCCCTAACATGGAAAAAAGGAGAAAAATTGTAGGGTTCCAGTTGGTAGCAGCCTTCCATGAGGAAGATCCATCGGCTAGTGACGGTGGAAATGGCGGTGCCTGGGCGATGCCTGAATAGGGAGAAGAAAATAAAGATCATTCCGATGGTTCGAAACACCTTGAGAATGGCTACAAGGACAACCATGGTCGGGGGCAGCTCGGGGCGTCATAGATGCAGAGCTCAGCGTGGCCATGGTTGGCGGTTGGAGCCTTTTAGAACCCAAAGTCTCTGGTGAATAACCAAAATAGGGGAATGAAAACCAAAATAAGGTATCCTTTCTCAGCCAAATCCGATGACTAATTGGATGGAATCCTTGATCCTAAAGTTAAGGAAGATGGAAAGCAAGACTAATTAAAAGAATGAGGAGTCGTTTCCTGGTTTCCAGTGACATTTGGCCGCGGCCATAGTGATGGTGGTGGCCAGTGTTTGAGATGAAAACAGGGAAGAAAAACAATGGCAATGCTCATCTTTGAGGCCTGATAATAATGATGGAGGTCGGAGGGATCCATGGGGATAAATAGGAATTGAATCAAGCTTTGGAGAAGAAGGCGACTCCGATCGGGAGTCCACCTTTTCTCAGCATGTGCGGCCCACACTCCCACAGCAAATGCAGAGCACGTGCTCAATTAAAAGAGTTTTTTTTTTTTTTTTTTCAAATTCTGGTTTTGGGCTAGACAATTTTGGAGTCGAGTGGTCACAATGGAGAAACTTATCATTGTGCCAAGGCTCCCTGTCGAGCAGCCTTACCATGGCTACTTGTAGTATCTCCAACCGTTATAAAGATTTCTTCCTCAGGCTCCTTTCTCGGTATCAATGGTTTCCGTGCTTATATTTGTTTTCATAACTCATGGTATAGTTTTAATGTATCCTAATTTCTAAATGCTTTTATTTTTGATAGGCATTTGCCCATGCTATTATTTATCTATTTTGACTATTACTTCTCATAAATCTACTGCTCTTGCTTTGGCAAAACTAAGTCCTGCTATTTTAATGGCATCCATTTACTTATTATTCTATACTTTTTAAGCTAAATATATTTTATTTGTGGAAATCTTGTTCTAGAATCTCATGATTGTTTGGTTTTCAATGTTTACTCTCTTGGAAGTCATGGTTGTTGAGACTTTCTGTTTGTCTCGTGATCATGTAGTTTGTCTCAATGTAGATTTCCATCCATTGTAGATTGGCATCCCAATTAAAAGTAATCTACAGCGGATGGGAATCTGTGTTGTGACAAGCTTGTCTTTGACTTCCATGTAACTGCTGACAGCCAAGGTTGTCAAGTTGGCTAGGCTGTCCTAGTTGATAGGGACTTATATACTCCATGGGGACCTAGGTGGTCCATTTTAAAATGGCAGAAAAATACATGGGTCAAATAATAAAGAACTGTCTCTCTCTTTGTTTTTTAATCATTCATATGAATGATAAAACCATTAAAGCATGATAGGTGATAATCAAAATTATTGTCAGGATTTCATCACAAATTAATCTGCCATTTCAATTGTAAGAATGATAGGTGATAACAAAAGAAAATTATTAAAAGTCAAACATGATAGGTGCAAATTTGAGAAGGATAAAAAACAAGAAAAAACTCGATCTCATAGGTCATATGGTTATTCAAAATCCCATATTTCATGTTAGGAATAGATTGCAACAAGGAAAAAACAGAAAAAAGAAAAAAAATCATAGAAAATACAAAATTTAGGATGAAGATGATGGAAAAAGGGAAATGAAAGTGGAAAAAGGAGAGAGAGGAACAAGAAGGATCTTTTATATGAGAAGGGGAAGACAAGAGTGAAAAGGAAAGAATATTTCAAAAGAGAAGTGTAAGCAGAATAAAACAGGAAGAATGAATTAGAAGAAAAGGAAGAAGGGGAAGTATGGAAAGAAACATATAAATGTGGGCTGATCACAGTTGGGAAAATAAAATAAATTATGGACAAAAAGGCAGTGTGCATATATTTAGACCAAGGTTCAAAAACTCTGTTTTGGTTTCAGTTTCCATCGTCTGAGTAGAGTTTTAGTTTCGATGGTTTAGATAGTATCACTCCAAGTTTTAGAATTATAGTTTCGCTCCAAGTTTTTGAGTTTTGGGGAAAAAGTAAAGAAAAATCCAAAAACTGAAAAAAATTAAGAAAACGAATCATGAAAGCATATTTATTTCATTTTAATAACTCATCTAAGCAATAAAAAAAACCATTTGAGGATATTTCATTATATTACCTTTTAAAAATTCAAAAAGAAGAAAAGATTTATCTAAATAAAAATCCAATTTCTTTTGCTATTCAATTTTAATATTTCTTTTTGTTCCAAAAAAAGAGGAAAAAAGTCTCATTTGACTAAGAAAAAACATAAGAACACATAATGCTTTCTAGTTAGTAAAGACACATTAAATTGGCATCTTGCCCACTGTAATTACAAAACTTTGCCAAAAATAAGATAAATTAGGTTTAAACTTTAAAGCCTTATATAAATGTGATATTTAATAATATTTAAAATGCTAGAAAACATTAGATACATTGAACATGTATACTTGTGAAGCCAAATATAGATAACAAAACTTTCAGCTTCAGCCAGTTTGGCGAAAATTGTCAAAACTCGGTTGAAATCAGTCAAAAGTGATCGAAACTAGTCAAACCCGGCTAGAGCTAACTGCAACTGAAAATTTCGGTCATTTCAGACTAGTTTCAACCAAAATAGAGGTCAAAACTGATCTATTTCCATTGAAAGGGATTCGTTTCGGCCGAAACTTTGAACCATGATCCATAATTCCATACTATATATAAAAGTGGCAGTTTTGGAATAAGAAAATATTCTTTCTTGATTCTGTTTGTGCCAAGCAAGGTATGGCATACCATACCGAATCAGGCAGCACGGAGCATATCGTATAGTACCAGTATACGGTACGAAGGGCATACCAACACTGGGTATGCTGAATTGGCCTCCGTACTGGTGTATACAGGGCTTGGTACTAAGACGGCATACCTTGTTGCCAAGAATACACTCCTATTCCTCTTAAAAATATGTTAATTAGCCTACTAACTTCGTCAACTGCATTAGCTACCGCACATACTCTCTCGTCATTTTTCAATCAAACTAGATACTTTTATAAAACTCCCAAATAGATTGGAGTCATTGGACTGTATATTTCTCTAATTTGAGCTCCAAACTTGTTGGACTATTTGATTCGATTCCTATACAAATTGTACTCTATCACTTTCTTCTCTTTTCCCTCAAATGTGCATTGCATATGCTTAGTACTAGTTTTAGTGAAGGAGTACCCAGTTGGCCATAGTCTAAGTGGTTTAGGCTCACTGAATTCCTAGGTAGACTTGATGACGACAGCACCATTGATGGGCCTTTGCTTGAATCCTTTGTCACTCCTAATCTCTTGAACCCCAAGGCATCACGGTATGCCAAACTGGCCTTGGCGCCACATCATCAATTGCGCTGGAGCTTATTACTAATGAAGCAAGCCTAAGCAAGTTAGGCTCATAATTAATTGGCCTAAGCTTGATCTGGGCCTTCTGAGCTCCTATCGCACGCAATGATCTTTCTTCATAGAGGAGGAAGGTTTACTCGACAATAGAGTAGCAAGATAGGTGGAAAGCAACAAAAACATAAATCTCAAAATCATCAAATGTATAGAAGAGAACTAGAAATTTGATTCAACTTAAGATGACTTCTACATTAGCTAGGAACCCCTATTTACAGTTGTACAACCTCCTCGAACCGACCTTGAATGTGCCCACATTCGTTTGCTTCTGGAAGGGTAGTAAATTTTTTAAAAAATATGGAAAAAAATTGTGGAAAAAAATCTCCCATAATTTGCTTGGATTTGAGTTGATACAATGTCGAAGTAAATATTAGAAACATTGATTGTCGAACAGATCTGAATCAGGTGATTTGGCCTTGTATTGAACCGAATCGATGCCAAGTCCGAATAGTTCGTAGGGATTTTTACGGTTCGGTAATAACACCCGATGGTTTGAGCGATTCTCTTTCTTTGGTTCGTAACAACCCTCCATAGTTTGAGTTGTTCGACGTTCCAGGGCCTTCGAGGCTCTCCTTCGCTCTATCCCCAAACCTCGACCCCTCAAATTCGTCGTCCCAACCCCTAGATCCCCACAATCCCTCTGCCTCCCCCTTCCGAAACCTTTAGCCCACTACCACTTCCCTTCTCCCCCTTCCCGAAAAATGCTACATCCTAATCCTCAACTGGAGCAACCTGATGGCCCGATCGCCGACGCCGTCAAGAGAGTACTGGCCCCGAGAACGGCTTGGCTACCGTGACCGATGATGCAAGAGAAGAGGAAAATGAAGCTTTGATTGCTTCTCTTCGCCCCTTGAAGCGGAAATTGGAAGACGAGGGCTCAGAATCGGCTCTGATAACATCACTTCGATGGAAGACAAAAATGGATTAGCTTGGAATCGACCCCAGCTTTTCGCTCCTGTCCGGATCTGACCTCTGACCTCTCTCTAGCCTTTCTCCATTGTTGCAAAGCTGTCAATGGCCGTCCAATCCTGTTGAAGCTTGTCAGTATTGGTGATGCCCCCCTCTCTCTCCTCCCGCTCTCCATCCCTCTCCTTCCTCTGCCCCCTCTCCCTCCCTCTCCTTTTTCCTCTCCGGCCTTGTCCCTCTCCTCCTCGTGGTTTTGGTATATAGCGGTTTAGTACGATATGGAATTGTACCGTTACCGTACCATATTGATCACTGGTGTCTAGCATGCCTGTTGGCACCGGTTATGCAATCTTTGATTACAAACAATCTAGATGTGATTGGATAAGAATTTGATAATATCTCTATTTTATCTTGATACTAGGTTCTTCCAAATTTGTTTAGACTCGATTATGTAATTCTTATTTCATTATACCTCCAATATTTGTTTTTTAATCTACACCAAGCTTCTAAAACTAAGATCTGAATTTACTGTGGAACAAATTTGCTCCTTTGGTTATCCTTTGACGTACATCGGATCAGTTGCATGTTAGCTATGTCCATGACATGTGATACCTCAACTCTAGCCTAGTTGGCCATGCTTAATTTTCAAGACAAGCTTGATATGACCTTAGCTCGCTAATGTTCAGCTCATTTATGCCTTTATGTGGGATTAAACCTTTATCATTCAGATTCTCTAAAAGATATCTCTAGATCTACTAAACATCAAATCAGGATCTGTTGTGCTGATATCGGGCACCATACCAGTTGTTCGACGGTATGAGTCGGTATAGGCCTGTGCCGTGTCGGGCCTGTACTAACATAGGAGACCGCAGGAGAGAGAGCGAGCGGGAGAGGGAGGGAGGTGGTGGAGGGCTGACGGAGGCCGACGCTGGTGTAGGTGGCGGAGGCCGTGGCCGGACTCCTATTTCGTTCGAAACAGGGGTTCGACCGCTAAAAAAAATTATGATTTTTACGTGAAGTCGGCAAATTAAAATTTTTAGCGACTAACTTTACTTAAAAATTGCAAAATTTTTTAGTAGACGGACCTCTGTTTCAAATGAAACAGGGGTCTGGTTGTGGCCTCCGCCACCTGCACAAGCGTCGGCCTCCGCCTTCCTTCCTCTTCCTCTCCCTCCCTCCCTTGCTCGCTCTCTCTTTTTTTCTCTTTCTTTCTTCTCTTCTGGCGATGGTGTCTCAGTTTCTTTGCTGGAACCATTCCTGTCTGCCGCCAGTACGGCTCGGGATGTCCTGAACCAGGCGGTTCGGGACGATTTCGCCAACCTTGTATTCAATCACTATTAAGCCATCCAAGGTCGGCAGAACCGGTACCGGACGCCATACAAGTTTTTCGACGGCACTAGTCGGTACCGGTCGTGCCCGGCCCGTACCGATGGAGGACACGACACGCAGACCGTGGGGGAGAGAAAAAGAGAGAGAAGTGGGAGAGGGGAGGGTGGCGGACGCCGGCGGAGGGCCGCGGCCTCCGTCGGCCTCTTGCCCTCTCCCTCTCTCTCTCTCTCTCCACCGCTCGCTCTCTCTTTCCTTCTCCTTCTCAAGCTCCGGCAATGGCTTTTGTTTTGGTTACCAGAACCTTACCGGTGAGCTGCCGGTATGGCTCGGAGTAGTCGGAACTGCCCGGTTCAGGACGGTTCTGCCGACCGTAAAGCCATCACTTTTGTACCTGCATTTTTTTTGTTTTCATAACAATTTGTAGATTTCTGTTGTTCATAACTTCATATAGCGAAGTAGCATCGTAGAACTCATGTACTTTGGCTATTATGTTTTCTCTAGATGTTTTTATTTTTTGACATGTCCTAGATGTAGCTTTTTTTTTTTTTTTGCAGTTAGATATGACACCGTTTGTTATTTTAGGCATGAGTGTTGTTGTGGACAATCCTAATAGGTTATTGAAATTATATCCTATTTATGGGCCAAAGACATTCATTGTCAAAATACTCTACCTTTTCTTGAGAAAATAGAATGCTTTTCCCAGCTCTTTCTATATTATGCTCTACTCAATGCATCTTCTATCTGATTATTGTAAGAATTTTCTTTTACCAGTATTACAAAATGGATCCAAAAAATTATGATGGTTATGGCGGCGTAAACCATGCTGAGTATTGTTTTCAGGTAAATTCTTTGTACTTTATGTTCATAGATATTTTTCTATTCTTGCTCCAAGTTCCCAGAATGCACTATTTCTATTTCATAATCTTGATTAGCCATATATTTTTATCTTAATTTTGTTTATGCACTTCTGCTCAATTGTATGCCCATCCTATGTTCTGCTATTGTCTATTTTTTTACGGGACCTCTCACTGCCCAATTGTGAGATGCAAAGAAGTTAGTTTCATCTTTCCGACTGTTCATATTTCCATGATGCAATTTTATCATTATGCACTAGTAGGTATGACGTATGAGTTTTATTAATGCATGCATAATGCATCTGCTAATTATTCCAAGAGACTATAAAACACAAAAATATTTTGCTTCCAGTTATTGCTTTTCTCTGGATAAATTTTAATTCTTAATTAATCTTATGGTAGACATTATTGACTTAACTATTGTATTGACAATTGTGTTTACCGGCTAATGAATTCCATTGGTTGATTGCAAACGCCCTGCACCATTTGCAAATGGCCATCAGCATTACACTTCTGCAGAAACATGTCTAAGTGCATTTCAGGCTCCTCTGGATCCAGCGACAGCATTAGGGGGATTTTCTGGTAGTAAATACTCTGAGGTATTCTCTTGGCTTTTTTAACATGTAAGTTTTCTTCTATACAAACTGTACTACTTCTTAGTACTGGTTCTGTTGGCAGGCTTCTGCTTTTGTGGTGACATATCCAGTGAACAATGAAATTGACAAAACTGGCATGGAGAATGGAAAGGCTGTGGCTTGGGAAAAGGCTTTCATTCGTTTAGTAAAGGTTCATGGCTTCATGCTCTTCCTCCTTCCTATGTATGATGCCACATGTAATGTCATTAGTGCTACAATACTGTTGTATAAAGATGCTTTCAATGCCTTAAACTAGTATTTTTGCTGGTGACCATAACGAGCTGTATTGATTAACTTTTTACCATGTTTATCGAGCATTCCATTCAGTTGTACTATTTATTTATACACAAAACCAGGGGCTTGAAACTTGCCAAATTGAGAGAAAGCAGGCAACTCATGATTATATTAACCATCCATCATGCTTATCATTAAAATGTCAAAATTAATTTAAAAACGTTGTCCCCGTAATCTCCAGAAGCAAGGTTCGCCGTACCGGTACCGAACCCCGTACCGGTGCCGCACTAGTATAGGCGTACCGAGTGTCGGTACGGTACCGTACGCTCGATACCGACCGTACCGACATTGGTGTACCGATACCGGTACCCATCGGTACGGGTACGGTACGCTCGGTACCGACTGGTACCGACCGGTACAGCGAACCTTGTCCAGAAGTATGTTGGAAGTATCCTTGGTGTATGCGAGAAGTTTTATGATCTTTTCCGTTAATTCTTTTGAAACTTAAAACTTGAATTATGTATCTGACATGTATCCTGGCCATGTCCAACAAATACTGGTAGTTGATACGTGTTGGATATATCCAAATATGCACTTTGAAATTTGAAGCAACATGGTATATATATCTTGGAATTCGTTATTAGTAAAAGTTGCAGCATGTTCACTTTGTTGTAGAGTGCGGAGAGGGGAAGAAAGGAGCAGATATCTTAATAGAGATTATGATGTTAGTATGCATATGTCATTCTTCTTCTATTAATCCTGTGTCTTTTTATGCTCATGTGCTTGCTTGAGACCAAATACACTTACATGATATAATGAACTACAGTATCCTATGACATGGGGTTGCCTGAACATCTACATTGTTTGTGACCATAGGATGATCCAACTACAGTGCTCCCTCGAATAATAGTCTTTCTAGCTTTATTGTTCTTACTTTTTTTGCTTTTGATGCTCAATCACATCCTTGGATGCTTTCTTTGTTTGATAATTTGAGTCTATGATAGCGTAGACTTAATGATTGCTTTATGAATCATCCTAAAGTTTAAATGTTGTTTTACTTAATCCTTACTGCCACTATTTATCCACCTTGCTCTAATTCTCTTAACATATGTTTTCATGTGTCTCCCTTCTCTTTGACATAATGTATCTAATATCGTGAGAAGTGTCATCTTAATTGATCTTTTAGTCATCACCTAAAAAGAAGAGGGAACTAATAGAACTAACGAATAGTTAGAACTTAATTATTAGTAAGGCTTGGCCATAACTTCTGCCCGATATTGATTAGTTGCCACATGTCATTGTATATAAGTGGACAGAATTTGGTGCCATGGTGTGCACTCACTAATGTTTGTGTTGTTGCAAGAATAATCATATTGAATGGGCAAGCATATTAACTAGGGTTGAAACCAAATCGGATACGGATTGGATACTAGTATATCCATATCCATATTTTATTTATTTGATGAATATAGATACGGTTGTGGATATTAGTCGGATGTAAAAATTCATATCCATGTTTGTTTTGAATGGATATGGATATGAATTGGATGCTAGAAGTATATATATAAATATGGATATAAGTCGAATTATTAAACATTATGACCATATAATCAAAGATATTACTAAGTGGATGGTAAGTCAAGGTAATAGCATGTTAATATGGCTATATATTTTGCTTAAAATTTTCTGAGCGATATATAAAATTAAATAGGGTTCCACATAGAATCAGATACTTGGATATGAATCGAGTGGTTTTCTATCCATATTCATATTCTTTTTTTCTTTGACAGATATGGATATGGATATTAGTTGGATGCTCTAATTTTTAACCATATCTGGATAGACTTAGATACGAAAATGGATTTGGAAGAATATTATACGGTCCATTATCACCCCTAATATTAACTAAGATAGTTTGGAACTTTGGATGAATCGTCACATGCATGGACAACATTTTTCCCAAGGATCATAGTTGTGGTATTGAACTGCATGTTGCTATGAGACTGGGTATGGTACCGATATCACACCTTATTGTATCTTATGGTGCCCCATAAAGTATTGTTCTTTTCAAGGTTTTAAGTTTCCTTTATTTAGTTTTGAGTGGAAAATGCCCCGAGCATGATGCTAATTTTTGTAATCTAACACCTCCTTTATTTTTCTATTAATTTCATAGAAAAATATAAATTTTTAGTAAAAATAAAATAAATATCAAAACATAAGAAAAGTTATACCGACAATGATCTGACTTTATGTGGTGGTGATTATTTTATGCCTTGAAGGGAGCTAGTTTAGGACCTATAACGAGCTATGTTATACTTGTACCCATTTGGAACACTATAAAACAAGGTCTAATGAATCGGTATTGGGACTTATACTAGCAGGCGACCAGTTTGGCGCGGTGTGAGCTTTGTACCGTGCCATTCTAGTGCAATACCAAATCAAGGAGAGGGAGAGGGAGGAGAGCGAGGAAGGGAGAGGGAGAGGGAGGAAGGAAGGGAGGAAGGGGGAGAGAGGGGGGAGGCTTACTACGTTACTAGTGACAAATTTCTCTTATTTTGGTTGGTCAAAAGCACGGATGTCATACATGACACTGAATCCACTTAGATCAGCCAAGATTCGACGGGATGGGTCTAATGGGGGCCCATTGGGGGTTTGGGGACCATGGAAGAGGGCCAATGTTCATCGGCGGAGGGCCAGAATCTAGGGAGGAGGGTTGCTGTGGATGCAGGGAGAGAGGAGGGAGGGGGAGAGAGAGGGAGCTTATCGATGATGACTAGCATAAAAAAAGGGGGGCATGAACGGCTTCTGGCAGCCAAGCGAATGAGAGAGCTCTCGAAGGCTCTCTAACCATCAAATGGAGTGAGGGGGAGATTTTGTGACCAAACCGAGATGTGATGCTGAACCATTTTGACTTACTGAATTGAACTGCCCGATTCGGGTTGGTCCGGCGATCATTGCTTGAGGACAATGCCAAAAGCTATAGATCTTATGCAATAAAACAACTTAATAAAATGTTATTGCTTGATATATGGATACTGGCCAAGTCTCATTTTTTTCTGTGCACTAGAGACCTGGTAACATGCTGGAACTTCTGGATACTTTTAAATTAATGGCATTATTTCTGCACCTGTTTGCATCCAAATTATTATCCTTTTCCTGGTATCTTCTTTCTATTATGTTATCGTCCTCAAATGATGTCCATACATGGCAGGAAGAGCTAGGGCTGATGGTTCAGCTGCAAAATCTTACTCTTTCTTTTTCATCAGAAAGTTCTATCCAGGAAGAACTGAAAAGAGAAAGTACTGCTGATGCAATAACTATAGCGGTCTGTATTGCCTGTGCAATGCCAAATTGATTTTTCCCTTTGCTGGAAAGTGATGGAAACTTTATATTCTGCAGACCATTAGAAAATTGAAGATTATTAACTTATTTGTCTCTTCTGAATTTGAATCAGGTAAGCTACCTTGTGATGTTTGCTTACATATCTTTCATGCTGGGTGATAGTCCTCGTATGTCTTCCTTTCTTATTTCGTCTAAGGTATGACAACTTGTTAATTTCTTTTCTTATTTATTTCTCTATAACCAATAAGGGTATGTTTTGAACTCTAGGTTACCCTGAATTATTTGCATTAATCTTTGTATTTTGGTTTCAAGAATCTTTTCTATGGAATAGGTGCTATGTTGGGTAGCTAGACATGGTGAAGATATGCTAGTTCAAGTGAAGTTAAATGCCAGTTGTCTTGGTTAAAGGTTTAGGCGATGGGTTTGCACTAGAAACTTTTGAGATTCAGGTTTTCTTTCACACAGAGCACATGAGCTAAGCTCAGATGGAGGATCATAACTAGATGTTGACCAACTAGAGATGGCAATCATCATATGAATGGTTTTACGCTTTGGCCTCTCTTTTCCATTTGTTCGTCTTGTTCTTTTAGCTGCTGTTCTAAGTTCTAACCTTAATTTCCTTGTAATTCTTCATTTCATTTCTGTGGTTACTAGCAAATTAGCACATGCAATGCACAATGAAAAAATAAATATTAGCATATAAAGTTAATACAAATAGCTATTTGCCAAATATGTTGCTTGAAAGTTGAAATATTAAGAACTGCATTTGTGAACATGGCAATATGCTTAAAATTTGTCTGAAAAATAACTTATGGCCGTATACGATATGATCAATGTATGAGGCCAATAACAAAATAATATAACGCAAATCATGGCGTCAAGGAGTACTTATTTATACTACTATGACCTTGTCTACGAATTGAGATGGGGTGATTCATTGGCAGCTATGATTTTGTCAATCATTTATCTATTAATTAGATATTTAATTATAATAACAATGCTGAATTGTAGTATGCGTATGCTATTGATGACTCATTAGATGTAAAGATTATTAGATGAACAGTTTAAATTTATTGACGATGGTGATGTTGCCTCATCAGCTTGTCATTTTAGCAAATTAAAAGAAAATAAAATTTGCAATGTTTGCAAGTAGATGCTCTTTTCTTTTCACGATTCAATGTCTCCTTTGGGATTCAGTATTTCCTTTCCTTCTTGAATTCCAAAGTAACTTATAGGAATTTTGGGAAAAGAAGCAACATAAGAAAGAGAAGGTATTTCCTTCTCCTGTTCACGTGAAACTTGGGGTCACCTTCTACATCTAGATCTCTTTAGAGTGTTAGCAAGGCTCTTGACAAAACATTATAACGCCTATTATGAAGCACGTACTTCCCCAAGAATTAAAGATTATGTTGGTTGTCACTTAAATGTAATCTGTTTTTGGATGAGGATCACAGTAACAATAGTTTCTTTGATTTTTCTTCTTTGTTGAACTTTCCAATTAAGTCACGAACCAATATCTATTTTGGTGGGCCCCACCAACTATCCTGGAAAGGCAATGGTCAAGGTCTGGAGAGGATCTGAGCTTAGAGAAAAGTGGGTTGGAATATAATTGTTTAGGATATAAATTGGTAGTTAAATTTATATGTTGTATCTTTTTCTATATCAACCAATCTTCCATCAACCCAGATATCTTAAATCTCCAATGCTTGCTAGTACAAAATTATTACTATGGGATGCTGTATCACTGATCCAAGGTGCAATAGTAGATGGTGTTTGTCTAGGGAAGAGGAGCCTCGAATTGTGATTCAGATTGATTGGGAGAAGCTGAAACTGATGAGGTGGTAATGCTAACTGTAAAAACTACTAGATAAATAGGTTCAAGGCTGGTACCTTATCGGTTTGGTATAGTCGGTGCAGTATGATGCGATACGCACCCTGTATTGAAATAGCTCTCTAACAATTTTTCTCAATTTTTATCTCGGTATATTTTGTTATGGGTTGGTATGGGTCGGTACGCACCTTGGTACATATTAGTATAGGGTGGTATGACTCGGTACGGGGCTTGTACCAACTCAAAGTTGAGTTTTGTATAGGTTTTCTTCCGGTACAATACAATTTGCCCCGTACCAAGCAGGCGGTATGGAAAACCATGGTTCAAGGTGTGAATGGTACCCAAAGCACTTGATTGGCAGGAATGAAAATTGGGTTGTTAATAAATTTAAGTTGTTGAATTATAGAACACTAAGTAGTAGACATTAACAAGCTTGAAGGAAGCTTGCTATATAGGTTACCGTGAGTCGCTAGACAGGACAAGAAGGCATTTGAGTCTCAAATTATATTGCATCTAGATGACAAGACACCTGTTGTCGGCAAGCATATATGGGAAGTTTGCTAGTTCTTTTTATTGTGACATATTCTGTTTTACAGCGTGCTAAGCTGATATAGAATTAACTATAAACTAGGCATGTGCGGCATCATTGGTCCCGCAGTTGAGTTCTAACCTGGAGACTAACAAAATACTTGCTATATATTTGGTGTTATGAAAGAAAAGGATCTAGAAAATGAAATGTTGGGCTCTCAAACAGGAAAAAATGATCCCAATGTCCCCTTTTGGCTCGCTGGGGACATTGGGATACAAAAAATGAAATGGTGTATTAGTGGACAGGATGAGGAAACTGTCTAAATGATCCAGCAAAAAATTCTAGAAGTAGAGAAAATAATCAATGTTGGACTCTCAAAAAGGATTAAGCTTAATCGGGGCTTTAAATGAGGAGGTTAGAATTACAAATAATATAAAGTAAAATGTACTTTTGAAGAACTGTATCTAGCATATTATCAAGCCATAATAAGATTTGAGGAAATGAATATGAGTTAAGGATCAAGGATGCTTATATAAATTGAAGGGACAAAAGGTGGAAATATGATACAGATCAAACCTTGTTTTATTAGAATCTATTAAAAAATAGGATAACTGGCTCTCATAGCGCATATTATGGTTATATGGGACAGTGAAGAGCTCATAGACTACTGAACAGTGATGGCGAGGGTTTATATGATGCTTCTCAAAGTGGTTGGTAGTGGAATTGTGGATGGAGAAGAGAGAATTAATGAAAAAACCAAGGCATTTGTGGATCGAGAAGAGAGAATCAATGAAAAAATTAAGGCATTGCCTATTAGCTGCGTAACAAGCTCTTTTAGAATTTAGAATCCAGCCTATTTATCTTATTAACATTGAAATGTTTGGAGCACTATTTAATTGCAACGATCAATGCTAGTTACCTGCTTCCCTGAATATTACATATCTTTCCATGTTTGTATGTTCCATGTAGAGAGGCTTGGTAGGTTGGCAACAAGAACATAAGTACGAATGCATGCTAACCTAGACTAGTTGATACACACTGTGACAGCTACTTAGGGGCTTGATATGATAATGGAAAATCAGGTGACTTACTATGTCAATCTGTGCCAGTTCACTATGAGCTCATGTTGAATTTTACAAGTTTATCCTATGGAGTACATCATGCCATCATGGTACAGATGGGTAGTGATCCCTGTTGTTTAAGCTTGGCTCCTTGTAGAAACTAGTGGTGAACTGGGCTGGCACTTACACTCTTCTACTCCTCACTGGGATACTCCACACATATTTATGTTGGCATAATGTGGTATGGCTTTTCTGATGTGCTGGTTCTTGATTACTATGGTACAATATGCAACACTTGATTGTATGTTGGTGACAAGCTGGCTTCCTTTTATACATGAGTATTATAATCTTATCATTTGTTACATCTCTGTATGCTCTACTAGTTCGTAACTGCTGGATCAATGCATTATCTGGTTTTGTATGGGAAATTCAATTATTGCATGAAGCAAACTTGCATTACTGTCTTCATCCAAACTAGCTTAAATGTTATTTCATGAAGCAAACTTGCATTACTGATGCAGCATCTTCATCTCAAGCTAGCTTAAATGTGTGTAAAGCCTGTCCCTAGAAATGGAAGCTGTCCATCATAATGTAATTTTGTCCTTTATGAACTTACACAATCTCTTGCTGTAATAAAGAGTTTTTACTTAATGTCTTGTCAGTATGTCCTTTAATTCTGTGTATTTTTTTTTGTCTAATTAGTATTGCATATTCCAGGTATTGCTTGGCCTGTCAGGAGTTGTTCTTGTTATGCTTTCTGTTCTTGGATCAATTGGATTCTTTAGTGCCATTGGAGTTAGGTCAACACTCATTATAATGGAAGTGATTCCCTTTCTTGTTTTAGCTGTAAGTTTGTTACCTTTCTGTGATATTTCAATTCAGTCTCTTTCCCATCATAACATTTCCATGAGAGAGTATTATTCAGAGAAATTGGACTTATTCTGACTATTTTGTAAGGTCCCTGATGCATAGTAAGTTAGCAACTGCTGATTATTGATATTGAATACAAATAGGTCAAACCAAGGTTCGCTGCAAGGTTCATTGTCTCGGTACTGGACCCTGTACCGGTGCCACACTAGCGCAGTATCGGTATGGTATGGTATAGATTTTTTTTGGCATACTGAGTATCGCTACGCCACCATTACCGGGTACCGGCATCAAACTGGTATGGTACGGTACGCTCCGTATTGTTCCGTTCGGGTCGGTATGGCATACCATGGTTCATCGTCTCGGTATCGGACCCTGTACTGGTGTCACACTAGCACAGTGTCAGTATAGTACGGTATGGAGTTTTTTTAGAATACCGAGTGTCGGTACACCAACAATACTCGGTACACCATCAGTACTCGGTACACCACCCGTATCAGGTATCGGTTCCAAACCGAGATAGTATAGTACGCCTCATACCGTCCGGTTCAGGCTGGTACAACATACCATGGATCAAAGTCATCAAACCTTTGTAGCAGGTATTACTTGGATCTAGTGAGATATTCTCTACTTCTAAAATGGCCTTATTTATTTGGTCCTATCATAATCAAGTATGTTTTCGATTCCGTTTGTTATGCATTGAAACAATGGGACTTTTGTAGACTTTTGAATCTGGGTGGAAAATTAAATTTAATAGTGAAGCATTTTTAACAAACTGTATGATCAAAAACATAGCTAAAAAGGTTACAAAATTTTAATGTATTATTTCACATAAAACTATATCTTTAAAATAGTAACAGGCCACAGACTACTATATTGCCATTGTTGCTTCAATAATCGCTTGATCCAAAAGCAACTTCAAACGGGAAATCCCCTTTTTGAAAGGATCCACTATATACTTCACCAATCACTCAAATAATTATATGATAGATAAAGTGACATGCACAACTCATTAACCCAAACATGGTCATAAGAATTTAGGTGTCCAATGAAAACAATTGTCTTTTAAAATATTTTTTATCGATACAGGAAAATTGGATTTTTATTAACAAATGGGATACTGTGAAATGATTAGAGTACATTACTTGGAAAAGAGTTCAATCAATTCACATGGTATCACATAAAGTTTCTTTTGTATCCTTGAGGCCACTTGTCTGCATTGCTAAACCAAGTTACACTAGTTATACCAGGCCGTACCACTTGGTTTAGGCCAAACTGAGCCGACCTGGTCTCAAACCGGGTCGGTTCGCTATAGGAACGGTTCCGGCATCTACGAGGTCGGAACCTTAATAATATCGGTCGAAACTAGTATTTTTTAGCCGGTATCGGCCGGAACCAGATAGAACCTCCATCCAGTTCAACTCAAACTCGATGGGAACTTGTCGGTTCGCACCGAGTCGGGGGCTATTGCCACAGCGCCCGCTTATGGAACCGATTTTTTCTTTTCAAAAAATTCACAAACAACACTGATTTAGGCTATCAGAGGGAAGAGCTAAGGCTAAATAAGGTATGCCTTTTTTTTTCCATCTTCTTTTTTTTTGTAGGGACCTTGAAAAAATAGCTCAAAAATTGCAAAATAAGAGTCATGCCAAATTTTTCGATTTGGGCTTGATTTTTTTATATGTTGTAGATCTATGGACTATGCATATGCTGACATAAATTTTTTTAATTGTTGGATTATATATAATTTTTAAAAAATATAAATATATTTTTAGATTAAAAGAAGATATTTTTTTTAAAATAAAAATAAAAAATGTAAAATCACAAAAGTATTTATGGGCATGCAAGCTACTATATATATAAATTTAGTGTCTATTAATTCATGTTTTGATGCGATCATGCAACAGCAGCCTAGGCCTAAATTTGAAAAAATTTGAGAAGTAACCTTTTATGCATGCTCGAGGTCCTAGAAAAATATATTTAGCATCCATTATTGGGTTCTACACTACTCTGAGCTGAAATTAATTTTTTGAAATATTATTATTTAAAAATTATTTTTAAATATAAAAAATAATTTAAAATATATAATTAATACCAAAATTATGAAAAATTATTAGTACGTATTATATAATTTAGAAGTAATTTCTGAGGTAGAAATCAAATTTTTTTGAATTTATGATATATAAATAGTTTTAAAACTAGAAATTATTAAAAATTTATAAATAAATAAATAAATAAGAAAAATTAGAGTTATTTATTAGATAAATCAAATGTATTTTGAGATAAAAAGGGACCCAGAGCATACTTAATCGATCCGATGTAGGAATGGAGCCATTAAGGAAAAAAAAACTCGGAGCGTGATTTTGACTAAGAGCGTGGGCGAATGCTCTCAGGACGGCACTAGTGGTAGTGCAATTGGTGCAACCAAAATTTCAAAGAGGGGTAACCCAGTTCAAGCAGCACTTAGTTGATGGTTACAGTGCTGGATCTATGTGTCGCAAATGCCCATAGGAGGTTTGGCAGTTGATGAGAAGAACCTCGCTGATTTCAAAGATGCAAAGGAGAGGGCTGCTAAGAATAAGGCGGAGGTGGAACGTCGAGCGGCATAGCCACTTTTCTATTACTTCAGGGAGTCAGAGCAGGTGTCTACTCCATATGTTGAGGCACAGATCTAGGCTGCCATGCAGGTGAGCCTAGATGATCAGTGGCAGCAGGAGGTGTCCAGGCATGGGGCTCGATTTGGGCCCTCGTTCTGTGAGTTGAGCTCCGGTTTTACGAGCAGCAGGGCATATCTAGAGTTCACGAGGACTTCTTCAGTTAAGGAGGGCGTCAGTAGAGGCAGTGGCCGGATTGCATCTATATTGGGGGCTTTTGGTAGAAAAAAAACATTCAGAGAGATTCCATCAGGAGCAGCAATCCATGAATTAGATCCGCATGCCTTCTCTAGTAGATATTCGAAGCAGTAGAGGGTTGATTCAATGCTGAAAAAGAATAAGAAAGATATGTGTCAAGCTATTGGATCTTGGTTCTACTTTAGCCATATCACAGTGAATGTGGCAGACAATATGTACTATAGGTCTGTCATTTCTGCCATAAAGTCTACCAGTTCTGGTGTAGATCCTCGAGGCCCGAAGGACATTTATGGTGAGCTTCTTGACAATAATAAAGAGCTAGAGAAATGGATTTTCTTCTACAAAACCAAGTGACCCACATATGGACTGACTGTGATGTGTGATGGTTGGACCGATCGTACCAGGCGGAGCATCAACTTTCGACATATTATGATACGAAGACTTTCTTCCACAAGTCGGTTGATGCTTTTGACTAGGTGCACGACTCCACGTACATCTTCAAACTTATGGAGGAGGTGATTGATCAGGTAGGAGAGGACAATGTCGTGCAGGTCGTCATTGATAATGGTTCACAATATAAGGCGTCGGGGGATCTTGAAGAAGCGGCAGCCATATGTTTTATGGATCCCATTTGCTGCACATTGTATCAACCTCATGTTGATGGATATTGTGAAGATCCGTAGGATGCAACATACAGTGGAGACATCCCAAACCATCACTAGGTATATTTACAACCATATCTGGGTCCTTTCACTAATGAGGAGGTTTGCAGGAGAGATTTTGAGACTAGGAGTCACACGCTTTGCTACCAACTATGTTGCGCTTGATAGCCTTCTTGAGAAAAAGCAACCTTGCGTCAGATGTTTGTCAATCCCAAGTGGCAGAAATGTAGATATTCCTGGAACGGCACTGAAGGGAGTAGGGTCGAAGACTTGGTGACGAGGTAGACATTTTAGCAGGGGGCCACTGCAATAGTAAAGGTTGTCAAACCATTATATGAAGTATTTCGGGCTGTGGATAGCGAGAGGTACCCTAGATGGGCTTTCTGTATCATGATGGAGAGGGCAAAGGCTCAAATCAACGAGGCAGATCTAGCCCATGCCCAGAAGTATATCGACATCATTGAGCGGTAGTGGGATTACTAAATGGGTAGGAACTTGCATCTAGTAGGTAAGTAAGAACATTGAAAATTAGACTGCTCCTGTACTTGTATAATTTTACTAAAACGTTCTTCTCTATGTGTAGTATACTACTTGAACCTTCGGTTCTAGTACAGCGCAGCTAGAATTGGTATAAATGAAGAACTTTTGGCAGCTCTGCGTAATGTTATTTACACGATGGGGTCTGATCTAGAAGTCGCAGCCCTAGGTCTAGAAGAGTTAATTTAACTTAAGTGGCATATGTAAGTTAACCGGTATCTTTTATTATTAACATAGTACAATATGGTTCTTTTTTACAGACCAAATTATTGAGAGAGGGCGGCAACAATTTTGGACATCGGGCAGCTGTCGTGAGTAAGACAATTATAAATCTAGGTATGTTACCCATTAAGAGGACATTCATCTAGCATTAGTTGGTTACTAATATGGTACTATCTTATAACTATTTTAAATCAATATTTTTTCATCTGAATGGTGGATTTATTATGGGTTGTCCACGAAAAATCTTAAGCAACTAGTTATTTGGATTCTCTTCTAGACGGTCTCCTCGAGTGGCTGTGAACGCAACTGGTCCACCTTCGCCCTCATCCATAGCTAGCAGAGGATCCGTTTGACACAGAAACGTCTCAACGACCTTGTATATGTCCACTACAATATGAGATTGAGGCTAAAGTGCATTCAGAAGAAAGTGGAGCTCAAATATACAGATCTGATCCATAATGCTTTCGTTGATGATGACGATGATCCTATGATCGGATGGCTTATGGGGTAGCAAGAGGAGCCGGAGCTTGACAAGCCAGGATCGCCTCCTCGACTGGCTAGCTTCGTAGCCAACGAGGCTAGAGTTGTGCAGGGCAATGGGTTGAACGCATTATTCTACGGATTTCTATAGTTGATCAGCCGTAGATATAGGAGAGCCAATTACCACATAACTCCTTGTCTGAGACATCCTCTCAAAAAAATGATCGAGACATGCTCGGACGAGGCCACTATGCTATCCGATCGACTTGGTCAGGAGGGCGACATAGCCAGGCAGAGAGGGCACGAAGGGTAAGAAGGCAGTAGCCCAGCAGACCAAAAAGAAAATATAAAAGGCACCTGCAGCCCTAATGGAGAGTGTCGAGGAGTCCCGAAGTAACAACGATGGCAGTTCTGGTGGTCATGGATCTACTGGCCATGAAAAAAATGGAGGATAGGAGACTACTATTGATGAGACAATTGCAGAATGGTCTTCGATACACTGGTGAGTCTCAGTTTATGCATGCTACACAGGATTGGAACCACAGCGGACAATCTAGTAGAGCCCGCGAGAATACGATTGCATATAAGAGATGGGCTCTTCAAGGTCATTCAGGAGGACACGATGCTACTGCAGATGACCTCACACGTGGAGTAGGATCTATAAACATATCAGATTTTACGTTTAGAAATGACTATTCAAAGGAAGCAATAAGCTTTAAAAACACAAAACAGATTTTCAATTTAGGATGTGGCAAGATTACTTATAATATGATGCAATAGAAATGAATAATTTTCCTGTGAAGACTTTCCTTCTCTCTCTCCTTTTCTCTTTGACAAGACCAAAGCACTCTTTCATTTTTCTCCTTTGTTTACCATTCTTAGCCTCTATTTGTAGCCTCTATTTTCCTTCTTTTACTTAGTAGATTGGTTGGATGGGTTAATTTCTATTGTGAGGACTTAGGCATGTGTTTAGTCTCACATTGATTATATACTAGGTATGCAACAACCCAGGATCTCACTCAAAAAGGCTAGCCAGAAGGTGTTATTTTAGCTTTTTGGCACTGTGTAAGTATGCAAGATCTATCTAATAAATAGCTGATGTGGGACCAAGCACACACCAACACGGGTCCATAGATACTCCTTGTTTAAGCCCTAGCATCCTTTCCAAGCCAAGGTTTAAATTCAGTCAAATCCAATTATACGATTGGCTCATGGTTAGTCGTAAAAGTGCGCATGTTGTAGTGTTCCTTAGTCTAGATAGGCCACGGGCTGGGCTAACATTGATATCATTTGTAACAACCTAAAATCTCACCCAAAAAGGCTAGTCATAACGTGTTATTTGGATTTCTTAGCCCTAAGTATCCAAGATCTCCCAGTGCATGTGGGACTAAATACATGCTCGCATGAGTCCTTACAAGGTAGATCTTGGGTACTTATACAAGTCCAGCTAGCTTTCTGGAAGAGATCCTGGTTCATTACAAATAGTATTAGAGCGTACCTAGCTCATAGCCCATGTGGATTGAGCGACACTGCAGCACTGACCTATTTGGAGCTAAGCACGGGCTAACCATGGTATTTGTGATTGGATTTGTATCCTTATTCCTTAGCTTGATGAGGATGCTGAGGCTTAAATGGGGGGACTGTGTGAGGACCAGTGCAGATTTGTATTTAGTCCCACATCATTTATATGTCATGGATTGCCGTATCGTCCCATACAGGCTTCGTACCGTCCTATACCGAGGTGTACCGTCTCATACCCGGATGTGATGAGGTGTACCAAGGTGTATATAGGTGTGTACCGACCTGTACTAAGGTGTATCGTGATAAAAAGTTAGAAAAATGATTAGAGATGTTTTGGTATGGGGCGCGTACTATGCCATATCGATCTAGTAAGGAACCAGTACATTATCCGAGACTAAGATTGTGAAGTCGTCCTTTTAATGTTTAGATAACATTTCAGGTCAAATAACTGGAGCTGAAATGAATAACATTTTTTTCTGTTAGTTCATTTTGCTGATCATTTATATAAAGAACAATATAGCTTTCCTTTTACTTCATTTCATTATGAAATTTTATTTCATGTGCAAGCATATCCACTTTACATTGCTTTCTTGTGCCTTTTATTTCAACCTAGAATCACTGTGTGCTTTTGTCATATGTTATATATATCAGGTTGGAGTGGATAATATGTGTATCCTTGTGCATGCTGTCAAACGCCAACCACTAGAGTTGCCATTAGAAGGGAGGATAAGTAATGCGCTTGTGGAAGTTGGACCATCAATTACTCTTGCTAGTTTATCCGAAGTTGTAGCCTTTGCTGTTGGTAGTTTTATCCCCATGCCGGCATGCCGTGTGTTCTCCATGTTTGCTGGTTAGATCATTTTACTTAATCCTGCTTTCACTCTAAGAAATTTTGATGCTAGATTTTGATCACTTTGATCTACTTTTCTGCAGCATTAGCTGTTCTTTTGGATTTCCTTTTGCAAGTTACAGCATTCGTTGCATTGATAATCTTTGACGCTTTAAGAGCTGAAGATGATAGGGTTGATTGTGTTCCATGTATTAAACTTTCATCTAGCACTGACTCTAATAATGGTATGTTGTTAGTCCTCTTCTATTTCTCTATTAATTAGTAGTTGTTGATTGTCTTAGTTACTATAGATCATGAATGCCTTTTTCTTGGTAGTTTTGATTATTCACATTATTCCTCAATAAACATATGTTCTATTGAAATGTAGGTGATAGCCAACGAGAGCTTGGATTGCTAGCACACTATATGAAGGTAAGGTCTAACACTTTCCTTTTAAATTTGGTTGATAAGGTCTAACACTATATGAAGGTAAGGTCTATCACTCTAATTATTTCTATTAATAAAAAAAGTCCATAAATTTTTCTTTAATATTTATCATATTCTAAGAGACTAATAGTTTCTCCACTGAGAAAATAGTTTGTATGTTTTTTATTCTATTTATCTGGAAAGTTGTAGTATCATGAACAATCTTATATTAACATCAACTAGCTGTAATAGTTTGGTTTGCCACAATAATATGAATAAAAATTGTCCTTATAAGTGCACATGCTTATATTTTGCTTAAGTAATAGATCTTGCTTGTGAGGCCTTGTGGGTGTGTCTGTTTTGTCCTATATTAGGTGTGTGGTTGGGAGGTTTTGGATACCAAGGACCCCCACAAGCCTTTTTGGGCGAGGTCCCGAGTCTTTATAAATGGTATCATAGCTGACCTAACCCATGGCCCATGTGGCTAAGGGACATTGCAGTGTAGGTCCTCTTCAGGCTAACCAGTTGTGGTGTTTGTGATTGGACCCTTCTCCTAGCAAGGATGCTAGGGCTTAAAAAGGGATGTGCATAAGGCTGCCATTGTGTGCATATTCCCATATCAAATGTGCATTGTAGAGATCTTGGGTACTTCAGCAAAGTCAAGGACCCTGATTAATAACTTTTTGGCTGCTTCTTACGTGAGGTCGTGGGTGTTTCATTACAGGTTCGGTTGATCAGTCTAAAGTTAGCATTGGTAATCGAAGTGCCTTTTATCATAGATTAAATTGTTTTTTGCGATTGTCCATGTATCTAAACTAGTTGACTTAGACCGAGCTCCTCTGTGGTGGCTGAGTCATGGGTTTCCATTTGACCATGTGTTAATGGCAAGTCAACCACTTTTTTTGCCCTTCTTCTTCCCATGTTAATGTGCTGGATCTTGAACTACCTAGTAAAAGGAGGAAGAGGCACAAATTTGCCTACGACCTCTCCATCACCTTAAGTCCTCGTTGTCTCTGGTCCATTCTTGTAAGATCCAGTGGCCTCGCCTTCACACTTGTGAGATTTAGCCTCCCTTGTTTGCTTGAGAATTGTCCTCCTATGCATCCATTCACACTGGATCCAATGCCAGGGCCTCCATCCCTGCAATATTCAGTACCCTTGCCTCTACCCCCTTGAAATCTACCATTCATACCTCTACCAATATGGATCTAGTGGATCCCATCTCCATTCCTATGGGATTTGACTACCTTTGTCTCTGTCCTCTCAATATTTTGCTTTAACATATCTGGGGAAAATTCAGTGGCCTGCCTTGAGGCGGCCCAATACATTTGGGGTCTAAGGCGAACTCACTAAGGGAGGCTTTTTTTTTAAATGATGAAAAAATTTTAGTAAGTACAAAATACTTTAAAAATTCATTTAAAAATAATTCATCTAGCTTTTTGAGATGCAAAATTACTAATCAAACTTTTGTACTAAGTTTTCAACGCAAAGTTTTCCTTTACCATCACGAAGAAATGAATATATTTTCTTCAAACTATTTCTGAAAAAAAAATCCCTAAAGAAACTATTTTTCCTGGAAAAGCAAACCTATTTTTGAAAAAAAAAGAATCATTAAATCCCTAACTTCTCCAAACTCCAGATAAGGAATAAACAAGAAGAAAAGTCGGACTAGTGACTCTAAATTGAAAGGTTCAGATAACTCCAATCAAATTTCTTAGTCTTTCCTTTTATTCACCTCTAAAAAACTTAAAACCCTAGGAACAGATACTCGTGAGTCCTCTTAGGACCCAAAAGCCAGCAAACCCTTCAAAATCTCTCTTTTATCCAACAAAATGGTAACTTTAGATTTTAGAAGGGGAGGAAAAAAAGACAAACCTACAAATTGCTCTATTCTTACTAAAATTCCATAAAAAAAATTGACATATGATTTTACAAAACTAACAAAAAAGGAAAGAAAGAACATAATTATTAAAATTAAAAAGAGGCAAAGTTCTTCACCTTCTAAAATGAACGTGCTCGGCAAAGATCCCCCCATGAGGATCTGGCGGGACCACTTCTTGAGAGCCTTAAGGGAGAGGTGGCGGTGGCGCTTCCGGTACTCGCGGAGGTCGCTGGAGGTGCAGATCTCGGTGATGAAGTTGAGGGTGCTGTGTTCGAAGTCCATCCACACCCGGTACAACGCGATGATGTTCTCGTGCCGGAGCTCCCGGATGAGCCAGACCTTGGCGAAGAGCTGGTCCATCATCGCTCGATTCTCGTTGAAGCTCCGGAACCAAGGTCTGCTGTACTGGTACCGGTCGGCGTACCGGCACTGATCACGGACCGGTCCGTACCGGTCACGTACCGGTCCGAACCGGTTCTCCAACAATAAACCACCAGTACCGGATTCCACGCTGATCCGGTACCGGTCCCGGGCCGGACCGGTACGTACGGGCCGGTACGGGCCGGTATGGCAAACCATGTCCGGAACCGCACTTGGTTCCACGCCACCTCGATCCCATCCTCCTGGTCAAATGCCTTGTACACCTTTTTCACCGCCTTGGCACCAAGAAGGTCGTCGTACCGCCTGTACCTCCCCATCGGGTCTACCTCTAGGAACGGCTCTACGTCCTTGTCTGCCGCCGGCGGATCCATTGCCTCCACGCACGGCATCCTCAATATCGCTCTGATTCTCCGACTGATGAAATCAAATCAAAACCCTAGCTTTTTCCCCCAACAAAAAACAGCAGATCAGAAAACCCAAGCTTGGAGCGTCGATCTTGAGATCGGGGAAGCAAAATAGAGCGAAGAATACCTTGAAATCCGGCAGAGATCTCACAGAAACCCTAGATCGCGAGAGCTGGGGCAGATCAAATGAAGGTCGAGGACGAACAGATCATGAGAGAATACAAAGTTCAAGGTTCTTTGAGGTAGTACGTCGTCCGAGCCATTGAAGCCGAACCACCAAGCTCTATAAAGCAAAAGAAAGTGCTGAAAAATAAGAAAAAATAGTGAAAATAAACAAGAAAACGATCGCCACCTCTAATAAGAAAACGGACTGCGGTGGGCGTGGGCCTTTCTTTGGGCTAGGGCCTTAGGCGACCGCCTAGGGCCTGCCTTCTATCCCACAAGTTCTGGCAGCCCCCGTGTTCATTCGCTAATGGTTGATCCAAGATGGGAGGGTTTTTTGATTTCCCCCCTAATTTGACAATGGACTAGGGCATGCATTCCTGGTTCAATCACAAGATGGTTGATCTATCTAGGTCAAGTTGAATGGACTTAGTAATTTTGTGGATTTTTTTTCCAAGCTGACCCACAAACTAAAAGGTGATGGGTCAAACACATCAACCTGAGTAGCTTAACCAGGTTTCGGATCATGCATCTATGTTGTGATTGTCCATGCTATGACATGTGTTTTGCCTATGTAAGGGGTACAAAACTTCATATTCTGTGTTGCACATACTAGTCCATGCCATTATGCACCAGTCAGCATAAACTGATATAGATGCAGAGTTGAATGAATTCAATTTTTTGTCATGGGCATAGTCACATGGTTGGAAATGTGGTCAACATGACAAAACATGGTACAATACCATACCAAGCTTTCCCATGACTAGCGAGAGTAATTGATGCAGTACTTGAGTGCATGCCTTTGAAGGTCTAAATTGTTAAGAGATCTCTTGCTCTTTTTGCTTTAAAGCTTGAGCAAGAATGAAAAGAACGTATTAGACTTGCAGTTTTTACGCTACCATGTACCATTTTAGGTTAGAAGATTGCAGTGTCCATCTTAAGCAACTTAGTTACTTCAATAGATTCTCCCTGGTAGTAGAGCTTGTGTTGAAAGACATTGCCTCTTTGATGCTGCAACTAAACTACTTGCATACGATGTGATATGCAAATTTTAGTTACATGAGTTGAGATGGATACCAAATTGGTAGAAATTATTTTCCCAAGTTTAACATGGATATGAATTCAATACATGATCAATATGTATGGCTTGATCTTCTTTAATGCTTAGCATATGGCTTGGTGATTGCTATGGTATCCTTCCTAACAAATGCATTAGCTAACATGAGGACCATCAAGTGTACTTCATGATGGCTACATTGTGATAAGTATAGCAGATCGCCAGCAGCAGAGTTACCATGGCACCTATGGCATAAAATATGCATACTAGCATAGAAGTGGTAGTATAATCCAAGTAGGACTATACATCTTCTTTGGGCATTCTCTAGCTGTTGCAGTTTAAAATCCATTGTCCATACAATTCATGAACGTATATTTGATGCTAGATCTGAACATTATCGACAAATCTCATTTGTATTTAGATCAATTGGTAGAATCTATTCAATTATTTATCTTGTGGAGGACTAGTAGGACATAGCCCTATGTCATCTTTCATGGCATAGTTTTTGAGAATGGGGCTGTGATCGTATATACGGACCCATATCTCCCCTCATCCTCTCTCTCCCTTTATTTTTTTGTTTGTCTTATATGCGTATGCATATCTTCATTTGTGTGACAATGGGTGGTTGTCTTTTGTTGTTTGTGGCTTTGTGCTATGTTGTGATGAGTAACGACCATGTATTCATTTGTGTGTACAGTGTCTCTGAATGCTTGTTTGTATAATTTCAATTGTCAGATATCTTCATTTTAATTGTCATATGTATTTAACAACATAAGTTCATTCCTTTTTTTTATATTTTTTGTTTACTAGAGGCGCACATCTCATTTTGTAAACTTTTTTATTATCTTTAGTGCGGCACTGGTACATTGCATATATTTACTAGACCCTTGCTATTTTTTTATATTTTAATTTAACATTATGGTTCGGCACCGGTACATGGTACGGGTGGCATATCGATACTCAGTATGCCGAAAAGAGTCCATACCATATTGTATCAACACAGTGCTAGTGTGGCACCGGTATGGAGCCCGGTACCGAGACAACGAACCTTGTTCAAGAGACTTGGTGCTTTAGTGCGCCTCGAGCCTTTAAGAACTTTTATGAGGACTAGAAGCTGGTTTGACTTCAGAGTTGTTGATAGAAAATTATAATGTAATATGATGTATAAAACTGATTTTAAATGAATGAGGATAAGGCAAGGTTTTAAAACCTGATCTATACTGGTCTTCCTGACCATTCCAGATAGGAGTGCTGAGACGTGGAATCCTTGGACAGGTTTGGGAACCTAGTACTTGATAACCTAGATAATCTCGGTTTGTATTGGTTGGTACTTGGTACTGACTGCTATAAGCAAGTTGGTGGCTGAGCCTCATTCCTTTCCGCTCTTTGCTTTGGATGCAAGAGGAAGGAGAGAAGGCAGAAAGAGATGAAGAAGGAAAGAGAGCTTAATTCCATGTTTTATTGATTAGATCCAGCCCCCCTGCAAGCCCGATTCTAGATTAAAACCTGGTTGTCTTCTCTCCCACCTTTTCTTTTTATCTTTTTTTTTCTATTGTTCCAAAAATTAAAATAACAAGGGAAAACCATGAAATATTTTTTTTTTCATTCGGCATGAATTTTAGATATGGTATAGGTGGGCAATGTATTTGGCCGAGCTGTGGATTTTATTTTTTAATGTAACCATGTTATTCTTGGAATAAAATATTTTTAAAGAATTTGAAAAGGACCTTTAAACTTTTTATGACCTAAACAAATTCTGAAAATCTTCTAAAAGCCATTAAAAGCAATAAACAACAGAGAAAATATCAGAAAAAAGGGCATCTTAGTGAATTATGGGGATGCTAGGTTGTCTTGAGTGTCGGTTTTATCCAGGTATTGCACTGATCAGGTCTCCAACCAACACTGGTCTGAGACCAAGATTTGGAACCTTGGGAAATTGAGCTTCTCATCTTGGTTTTGTTCATGCTCTTCACTTATGAATATTGAATTAAGTATGAAGAGAAAAGAAATTCCATTATTCGATGAACTATTTTGTCTGTTGCTATGTTGGTAGCATAAGAATGTCGTTGTCATCTAGAAATTTTATCATCTTTAGATACTATGCTTTTTTGTGAATGGTCCATTTGAGTTTTGCAGTCTCCAGCGATTGCTTAAATACTTTTAAGTTGGTTATATTTTACAAAAGTTCTCTTTGATATTATTGTAGGATGTCCATGTATGTTGGTAGCATAAGAATGTTGTCATCTAGAAATTTTATCATCTTTAGATACTACACTTTTTTCTGAATGGTCCGTTTGAGTTTTGCAGTCTCCAGCGATTGCTTAAATACTTTTAAGTTGGTTATATTTTACAAAAGTTCTCTTGGATATTATTGTAGGATGTCCATGCGCCTATTCTTGGTCTTCTTGGAGTTAAAATTTTAGTGATCGCTGTATTTGTTGGCTTTGCTTTGGCAAGCATTGTAAGTTAACTTTTCTACTGTATCCTGTGGTCGTTTTGCTGTTAATAAATTTTTGCTTATAGTCTTCTAGATATGTTTGCACTTTGAGTTACCTTTTAACTTAAAATACTGCTTGAGTTATGGTGATTATTATGGAACCACATCATGAAAATTAAAATAATAACCGTTCCTTTCTTGAAAGATTAATTCATTAATTTACTATTTTATCTTTCATTGAAACATCAAACTTTCATACCAAAGAAAACATCAATTTTTGAATGGTTCGATTGATTCAACTTATATACTTCTGATAAGCTGCAATGCGGCTGGATTTCCATTTCTTTGTCTTTAATATAATCAAATGGAGATGGTGCAACTTCATCTTCAGCCTTCCGAACAACTGACAGATATTGCATTTTGCATATAACCTTTTTTGTCATGCCAGTCTTTATCAGCTTGCAATCAGGTTAAAATCTGCCTGTGTCAATTTCCTTATCTTAAATATTATGTGGAGTTCTTTTCAAGTCAATTTAACATAGTTCATTTGTTAACACTTGTAAGGAATGATTCTGTCCTAGCTTTTTTGCTACTACCTAATTCCCCATGTATTCACCATTCATGGTGCCTGTTTTTTTCTTTCTTTCATTGTTTACTTTCCCACTTTTGTATGTTATGCTTAGAATAAATATGGTCTAAATTTTATGATATTAATGTATTCTATTCATTTTGCTGAATTCTCTTCATCCATTGCTAAGAAGCTGGAAATTTTGGTGGTGTTAAGAAATATGAAGTTACATTTGACATAAAGGGCACATTACTAGTAGTAACGGAAGACAATGTGATGTGCTGATTTACTCTCCGCTTCTTCTGCATGAGTATGAGATAAGTGCTAAATACAGACAAACTGGCACAGAATTGTCCGGGTTGGGCAGAAGGAATATGTATTTAGTCAAGGCAATAAGGTCAACTTTAGACCAAGTTCTAAGTAGCTCATTAAAGCTGAAGATTAAAAGACCGCCAAACCGGTACCGGACCCATATCGGTCGGTAGACGGTTCGATACGGTACTAGTTTGGTACGGTACCGACTTACGGTATGTCGAAGCGTGCCAGTTCCAAACCGGCATGCCCATTTTTTTATTTTAAAGCTCACGAACAATTTTTATTTTTAAAGCTTTTTAGGTTTGAATTATTGGTAATCAGTTTTTTTAACTTTTTCAATGATTTTAAGTATAATTTAATGTTTCTTCATGTTTCTTAATGTTTCTATGATCCGGATGTAACCTACACGATGCATCTTGTTGTTTTAATGTGATACAAAATATAAAATGATTAGTGAGATGTTGCATGCTACAAAAAATAATATAAAATATTCTAAAATCAACTAGTGCGATAGAAAATATAAAATAATACAATCAATTACATATATTTAAAGTACAACATATATATCGATATCTAAAATTTCGTCGAGTGACGATGTCTTATAGATATCCGGATCATTAGCATATTCAGGAGGCACGTCAGCCCATCCCTTTAACTAAGCGGCGTGGTCGATACGCTCATCCCAAAAGAAACGTGCTCAGGGTTATAAGTATTCTTGGATCTCTCATTGAAGCTCTAGCTCTGAGAGGTGTTCTCTAACTTCGGCTGATAATACGACTGTGGAGGGGCCCATCCGAATATGCCGGCAGAAAAATCCGATATGTAAGATGCTTCGGGCTACATAGGATAGTAGACACCAAAAGACTGCCTCCGACGCACCATATCCACATCCGTATCCATATGGGTCATATGTTGTCTATGGCTGGAGGTAATAGAATTGATGTAGTCTCAGAACTCCATCTTATACTTAGTTTATGTTTTTTGTTGTTTCTGTGTTTTTCATCCCAAGCCATGTTTAGGCATAGATTTTCCGTCGAGTCATGTACTAATACTGCCAAGCAAAAAGGGTCCACCTAGGTGTGATAGAAAGTCTAACCCAACTCCAAACTACCACACTTAATTGTTTGAGTCTTAGCCTTTCTTCAATGCCCATGGTCATCACTCATCTCTAGGAACAGAGGAGGATGTATGATAGTCTTGGAAATTAAATTATTGAATGTATGGAAGAAGAGGGGAAGTTAGAAGAGAAAAAGTTAGATACAATATAAATCTGTGGAAATACGCAGAAATCTGCAGAAAACAGCACAAAAAAAAAAATACTGTTCATGCGAACAATAACCTGACCTGTTACTGTTCACGGAATAGTAACCTAACCTGTTACTGTTCATGGAACAGTAACCCGACCCGGTTACTGTTCACAAAATAGTAACCTGACCCATTACTGTTCACAGAAAAGTTATCCAACCCAGTTACTATTCACGGAACAGTAACTCGGCCTATAAAAAGAGAGGACAACATCCAAAAAAAAAGAAAAGAAACCCTAGAAAGGTGAGTGCCGCCGTGGGCGAAGCTTTGAGAGACTCTTTTCCTTCCACTTTTATCCTGCTTGACCTATTTCTTCTTGGAGCCACCTTTTTGATCCCGTTATCCTTCATCTCGATACTTTGGTAAAGCGCAGCCTAAAGATTCTTATTGGATTGGAAGGACCAAACTCGCAGAGGTAATTATCCGACTAGTTTGCCACCATCTTTGGCCCATCCCTCGTTTCTTCGACTATCAATCCTTATCTCCACCCATCATTATTACCATCGTAGCCATCTATCACATCCTTGGAACCCGAGATTACTGGCTGCATTTTTTTTATTGCTCTATTATGGTTATTTTCAGTTTGCTGCACTAGTTATATTTCATTGATTAGACTTCATTAATAAGATATCTATCATGTTCTGTTTTGCATTCACATACCTCTATGATGATCTTTTGGGATGATGAGTATTTGCTGAAGTATCTAATCAATTGCACCATAATTGATTATTATGAAATCAATCTATATCTATAGTAATCGATTATACGTTGCACCAAAGTGGTATTAGATCAAATAGGTTCTGTATTTTTAGAAATCATTATTATTGTGTTTGCATCCTAACATTCATATTTTTCTGCACTTTAAATTCTGAGAATTAAATATCTGCACTTCTCAAAACAAAGAAATATATTTTCTGGATTAAAAAAACAGTAAATTATATTTTCTGCATTTAAAACTACAGAAATTTTAATTTTTGGGGTTAAAAATACAGAAAAATTAGTTTCTGCATTTAAAAAAAATTCTGCATTCATTTTCCGCATTTAAAAAATAAAAAATATTTCTGCATTAAAATATTAATTTTGGTATTAAAATATTCATTTTCGGCATTAAAAAAATAAAAAAGTCTGAAAAAAGTTTCTGAAAAAAAATTTCTTTCACCTCTATCATTAGAAGCACCTCCGAAATAGTTTTGGGTCGAATCTTAGCCTACAATCATGTCTGATAATTGGCAAGATGCATTTAGAACCCAACAACAAATCTTAGAGCAGATCCAACGACAGGTAGAAGACCTCTCCAACTTCATGACTAGACTAGAATCGAACATACCCGGACCGGTCCGTACCGGTCCCATACCGGTTCTCCAATGATATACTACCGGTACCGAATTCCACGCTGATCCGGTACCGGTCCCAAGCCGGACCGGTACGTACCGGCCGGTACAGACGGGTACGGCAAACCATGCTTGAGATGAGAGATCTAGGAGAGAGAAAAACCATCAGGATGAACCAAAACGTAGAGTCGACTTCAAGGTAGACAGAGTCCATCAAAGGGTAGTCGAGAGTAGTGAATCAGATGAGATAGAAAATGAATTAGATAACCAACCACCATGTAGGAACAGAGAGAGACCACCACATAGAGAACCCCCTCGTGCCAGACGTTGGGATGTTAGCATTAAGATTGATGTTGGGGATTTTGAGGGGCGTTTCCAACCAAATGCTTTTCTTGATTGGGTCGACAAAATCGAGCAATATTTTGATTGGAAGGAAATTCCTGCGGATAAAGAGGTCAAATTTGTGACCCTCAAATTAAAGGGACATGCACTGGTTTGGTGGAAGCAACTCCAGGAATGAAGAGTTCAGCAAGGTAAGGATAAGATCCGTACCTGAAGCAAGATGAAGGAGAAGTTGGGGAAGAGATTTGTCCCATTGGATTATCGCCAAAACCTCTACTTGAAATTTCGAAACCTTCGACAAGGGACTAGGACCGTGGATGAGTACACCGAGGAGTTCTATGAGCTCCAAGCAAGAAATGGCCTTAGTGAGGACCCCATTCATATTGCTAGTAGATATATCAATGGCTTGAGACGGGACATCCTGGACCAAGTGGAGATGTTCGATGTCTTGAGTATTGATGATGCCCATTGCCGTGCACTGAGAGTGGAAGCACAACAAAGACGAACTAGTGGTCGGAAGTGGGACTCAAACGGAAACTCCATTACCCATGAAAAGTGTCAGTTTGGAAACAAGTTTGTCAGAACCCTACCAAGACCACAACTGCCCTAAAGCCTAATTTTAATAAGGACTTATGGATCAAGGGCAAAGGCGTACTGGCACTGGCATCTGATTCCACTATCATTTGCAAAGTGCCGACAACTTGGACATAAATCCTCTGAATGTCCCCTAAGAAAATTTTAGTTTCAGTCACACCTGATTGAGCAAGGACGCCAGGACGATTCAGATGAACCCAATCCAGAGGCAAATGAGGGTAAGTCTGAACAGCAGGATGAGTCGGAGAATGACGATGTTCACATTACAGGTGATAAGGTGGGCCCACTCATGGTGATTCACCGTGTCTTGGTCGCACCTAAGCAACTTGTCTAGGACAATTGGTTGAGGCAAGGTATTTTCTTGACTATAGGTACTGCATGGGGATATAGATGTTCTATCTTGATTGATAGTGGCAGTACTGAAAACTTCGTGTCTTAATACATGGTTGATAAACTAAAGATACCTACACAAAAGATTCATAAACCATTTAAGGTATCTTGGTTTTAGGAGAGAGTTGAGGTTCCGGTCACTCACAGATGTCTAGTAGAGTTTTTCATTGGAAAACGATACCAAGATCAGGTATGGTGTGACGTTATGCCTACGGAGGTGTGCCACGTGTTGTTAGGTAGGCCTTGGCAGTATGATAGAAAGATCCACATGATGGAGAAAAGAATACATACTCCTTTGTGAAAGATAAAATGAATATCACACTCTACCCACAAAAAGAATTGTATGGATATAACACGAAAAATTCCGTGAAAGAGACAAAGAACCTACTCTAAGGGCTTTAATTCTAAATTCAAAATCTTTCTGGCCTAAGATGACAGACGACATCATTAAATACGTGCGAAAATGTCAACATTGTCAGCAGAAAAAGAGAGAGGTCTAGAATACAGGCTTGTACACTCCGTTGCCTATCCCTAGTGGCCCTAGGGAAGATGTCACCATGGACTTCATTGCAGGACTACCCATGACTGCTAGGAAGGTTGATTCGATTTTTGTTGTGGTGGACTGATTTTCAAAAATGTCATATTTCATTCCATGTAGAAAAACATCTGATGTATCTCATATAGCACATTTATTTTTTAAAGAAATTGTTAGACTGCATGGTATTCCAAGATCATTCACATCTGATAGGGACACTAAATTCACTAGTTATTTTTGGAAAACTCTTTGGAGCAAATTAGGAGCAAAACTAAACTTTAGCAGTGCTTATCAACTCTAAACAGATAGTCGGATAGAGGTAGTGAACCGTACACTTGGTAACATGCTTAGATGTTTGGTTAGGAAGCGTCCTACTCAGTGGGATTTGGTTTTAGCACAGACTGAATTTGCATATAATAGTTCTATAAATCGTACTACTGGTAAGTCTCCATTTGAAATCATCTATGATTTTTCTATTCCACGCATACTCGATCGTACTTCTATTTTCTATCATGGTCGGATAAGTGCCGAAGTAGAGGATACTATTGAGCAGGTCCATCACATCCAACGAAAAGTCCATTAGCGCTTGCTTGACTCCAGTGCCAGGTATAAGGATGATGCTGACCGTCATCGCAGGGTGGTTCACTTTACAGAGGACGATCTGGTGATGAACTATTTCAGGAGAGAGATTTTCATTGGGCAGTTATAGGAAACTTAGCCCGCGAAAGTATGGTCCATTCTGCATACGTCGAAAGCTGAAGAACCTATTAATTGGATCTTCTAGACAACGTCTAGATTTTCCCAATTTTCAACGTCGCCGACCGGTACCAGTTCCATGGAGATCCACCAGAAGCAGTTGCAGTTTCAGATCTACCCAGCACCAGGTCAGAGTCCAATTTCCATGAGGGTATTGAGAATATTCTTGACGTGCGATCAGTAGACACTAGGTGTGGGCAGTACCGCAGATTTCTTGTGCGTTAGCAAGGGTGACCTATGTTAGACGGTTCATGGATCAGCGAAGAAGAGTTCAGGCACTAGAGACCTGATTTGTTGCAGCGCATACAGGAGGCCTACTCGTCAGGAGTCGAGTTCCCAGTTGGGGGGAACTGATGTAGTCTCAGGACTCCATCTTATACTTAGTTTATGTTTTTTGTTGTTTCTGTGTTTTTCATCCAAAGCCATGTTTAGGCTTAGATTTTCAGTCGAGTCATGTACTAGTACTGCCAAGCAAAAAGGGTCCACCTAGGTGTGATAGAAAGCCTACCCAACTCCAAACCACCACATTTAATTGCTTGAGCCTTAGCCTTTATTCAATGCCCACGATCATCACTCATCTCTAGGAATAGAGGAGGATGTATGATAGTCTTGGAAATAGAATTGTTGAATATATGGAAGAAGGAAAGGAAGTTAGAAGAGTAAAAAAAAGATACAATATAAATCTGCAGAAATACGCAGAAATCTGCAGAAAACAGTATAGAGAAAACAAAGAAAAAAAATACTGTTCGTGAAATAGTAACCTGACCCGTTATTGTTCACGGAATATTTACCCGACCTGGTTACTATTCACGGAACAGTAGCTCGGCCTATAAAAAGAGAGGACAACATCTAAAAAAAAAAGAAAGAGAAGAAGAAACCCTAAAAAGATGAGTGTCGTCGTGGGCGAAGCCCTAAGAAACCTTTTTTCTTCCACTTTTATCATGCTTCTTGACCTATTTCTTCTTGGAGCCATCTTCTTGACCCCGTCATCCTTCATTTCGATATTTTGGTGGAGCGCGACCTGAAGATTCTCATTAGATTGGAGCGACCAAACTCGCAGAGGTAATTATTCGACTAGTTCTGCCACCATCTTTTGCCCATCCCTCGTTTCTTCGACCATCAATCATTATCTTCATCCATCATTATTACCATCGTTGCCATCTATCACATCCTTGGAACCCGAGACTACTGGCAGTATTTTTTTTTATTTTTCTGTTGTGGTTATTTTCAGTTTGCTGCACTAGTTATATTTCATTGATTAGACTTCATTAATAAGATATCTATCATGTTCTGTTTTGCGTTCATATACCTCTATGATGATCTTTTGGGATGAGTATTTGCTGAAGTATCTAATCAATCGCACCATAATTGATTATTATGAAATCAATCTACACCTGTAGTAATCGATTATAGGTTGCACTAAGAATCCAGTATATGACTCGGAATCTGATACGTCTACAGATTTTACTCTACGTTTGAGGTTATTTGTAACTACATCTTGTCCTCCTGAATGACCTCGAGGAGCCCATCTTTTATATGCAATCGTAGACGCACGGGATCTACCAGATTGTGCATCGTGGTTCCTATTCTATGTAGCATGTATAAACTAGAACTCACTAGTGAATCGAAGACCATCCTATAGTTGTCTCATAAACAGTGGTCTTATGTCCTCCACTCTCTCCTTGATAATGGTTTGGGTTGTCTTCACTGTCTGCTGCACCATATGAATCTTCGCAATGTCCATCAACATGAGGTCGATACAATGGGCAGCATATGAAATCCGAAAAATATGCAGCCACCGCTTTATCAAGATCTCCCTGAAAGTCTTATATTGTGGCCCATTATCAGTGATGACCTGCACAACATTGTCCTCTCCTACCTGATCAATCACCTCCATCAATCTGAGGATGTATGTGGCTTTGTGCACCTGATCGGAAGCATCAACCGACTTATAGAAGAAAGTCTTCGTATCAGAATGTTAAGAAGTTGATGCTCCACCTGGGAGGACCGATCCAACCATCATACATCATCGTTAGTTCATATATGGGCCACTTGCTCATGTATGAGGCATTCCACTTCTCTAGCTTCTCTTTATTGTTGTCAAGAAGCTCACCATAGATGTCTTTTGCTTCTAAAGGATCCACACTGGGATCGGTAGTCTGTATGGCAAAAATGAAAGATTTATAGTATATATTATCTGCCGCATTTGCAGGATGTGGCTGAAGTGAAACCAGGATCTAATAGCTCGCCACATATTCTCTTTCTTATCCTTCTTTAGTATTGTGTCAATCCTTTGCTGCTTCGAATTCTTGCTGGAAAGCATGTGGATCTAAATTCTGGATAGTGTCTTCTAGTGGAATCTTTCTTGAGAACTTTTTTTTTACTACCAAAAGCTCCTGATTTAGATGCAATATGGTCACTGCCTTTATTGATGGCCTTCCTAACTAAGGTCCTCCTGAACTCTGAATCTGCCTTGCTGCTTGCAGAATTGGAGCCCGACTCGTAGTGTGAGGGTCCAAATTGAGCCATGTGCCTAGCCACCACATCCTACTGCCACTGACCATCTAGGTTCGCCTGAATGGCACCAGCTAGGTATTGTTTTAACCTAGTTACCGTTCCTCCCTTAAACTCTATATTGCACTAGTTTGACTTTAGTGGTGCCGACCCTGGAGCATTTGCCCATGATCCCAACCAATGTCACACTTTGGGTCTTTTTTCTTTGATGGTTCCATTTCTGTAGGTTTATCAAATACGTCAGTTTATCGATTATTTAAAAATAGCAAATTTTTATTTGGTGCAACCTATAATCGATTACTACAGGTGTAGATTGATTTCATAATAATTAATTATGGTGATTGATTAGACACTTTAGCAAATACTTATCATTTCAAAGGAATATCATAGAGGTATGTGAACGCAAAACAGAACATGATAGATATCTTATTAATGAAGTCTAATTAATGAAATATAACTAGTGCAGCAAACTGAAAATAACCACAATAGAACAATAAAAAAATACTGCCAGTAAACTCGAGTTTCAAGAATCTGATAGATGGCAATAATGGTAATGGTGATGGGTGGAGATAATGATTAATGGACGAAGAAACGAGGGATGGGCAAAAGATGGTGATAGAACTAGTCAGATAATTACTTCTGCGAGTTTGGTCCCTCTAGTCCAATGAGAATCTTCAGGCCGCACTCCACCAACGTATCGGATGAAGGATGACGAGGTCAAGAAGGTAGCTCCAAGAAGAAATAGGTCACGAAGCAGGATGAAAGAGGAAGAAAAAGGGTCTCTCAGGGCTTCGCCCATGGTGGCACTCATCTTTCTAGGGTTTTTTCTTCTTTTTTTTGGCTGTTGTCCTCTCTTTTTATAGGCCGAGTTACTGTTTCGTAATAGTAACTAGGTCAGATTACTGTTCTGTGAATAGTAACGGGTTGGGTTACTGTTCACATGAACAGTGTTTTTTTCTGTGCTGTTTTCTGCAGATTTATGTTGCATATTTTTTTTTTCTTTTCTAACTTTCCTTCTTCCATACATTCAATATGCATAATTCTATTTTCAAGACTCATCCATTCTCCGTTTCTAGATATGAGTGATGGCCGTGGGCATTGAAGAAAGGCCAAGGCTCAAGCAATTATGGTGGTTTGGGGTTGGGTAGGACTTTCTATCATACCTAGGTGGACCTTTTTTGCTTGACAGTCTTAGTTCATGACTCGACTGAAAATCTAAGTCTAAACATGGCTTTGGATGAAAAACACAGAAACAACAAAAAACACAAACTGTCCAAGATAGAGCTTTGAGACTATATTATCATTACAATTAAAAAAATATTTTTTACTTTATAAAATACATCTAACTTATCTAATACATTTCATATTTTTGATATATTTATATATTTTAAAATTTAAAAATATGTTTAAATATCATAAATTTAGAAAAATATATTTTTTTATTTCAAAAAATACTTCTGAAATATGTAATACGTACTACTAATTTTTCATATTTTTTGTATTAATTATATATTTTTAATCATTTTTTAAATTAAAAAATAATTTTTAAATAAAAATATTTTAAAAATTAAAAGCTCAGATTCATGTAGAATTCTACCATGGATGCTACATATATTTTTTTAGGCCCTTGAGCATGCATAAAAGGCTACTTATTTGTCATTTTTTAAAAAATTTAAGCCTAGGTCATTTTGCATATGATTGCATTAAAACTTGATTAAATGGATACCAAATTTAACTGGAGAGTAGCTTGCATGCCCCTAAATAAGCTTCTGATTTTACTGTAACAACCTAAGGTCTCACCCAAAATGGCTAGCCGAAAGGTATTATTTGGGTTTTTGATCCTGTATAAATATCTAAGATCTATTCAGCGAATAACTGACGTGGGACTAAACACGCCCGTACGAGTCCTCACAATTTTTTTCCGTTTAAGCCCTGACGTCCTCGTCAGGCTAAGCATTCAAATCTATTCAAATCTAATCACAAGCACCATGATCGGGCCATGGTTAGCCTCAATGGATCCGTGCTGCAGTGTTTCTTAGTCTACATAGGTTATAAGCTGGTTCGCTCTGATACCATTTATAACAACCCAAGATCTCACCCAAAATGGCTAGCCCGAAGATATTATTTGGGTTCCTTGATCCCATATAAGTACCCTAAATCTATCCAGCGAATAACTGATATGGGACTAAAACACACGCCCGCACGGGTCCTCACATTTATAATCTTTTTTAATTTTTTATTTTTTAATACAAAAACATATTTTTTGATTTTAAAAATTATATATTTTTCGAAAATCAAAAAATTTTGTGGAATTATGTAGATCATCCGTAGATCTACATGTCATGAAATCGGGCCAAAATCAAAAATTTTGGCATGATATTCCCTTATTTTGCAAATCTCGAGGTGTTCAATGTAAAAAAAAAAAGGGACATGAGGTAGCGAAGAGGAAGCATACCTTATTTTGGGTTGGATCCTCTTTGAATCAACACGTTTTTGGCTGGGAGGTTTGAAAGAGAACATTGGGCTTTTTAAAGTCAAAAGAGGAGAGGGGGAGGCCCAGTTCGAAACCGGTCTGACTCTGTGCGAATTGGCGGGTTCGCACCGGTTCCATGCAGAACCAGCCGGTTTGGACGGAGTCTGTGCAGTACGGAACCATTTCGACTGGTTCCGGACGATTCAGATCGGGTTTCGAAAAAAAGAGGTGAACAGACTAGGTCCCTCGTCGGGTAGGCTTGGTACAGGCCAAATTGGGAGGTTCGGCCAGGTTTGGCAATCCTTGGATATAACCATGCATCTGTGTGATAATTGTCTAAATTGAAGCAAAGCTGCCTTAGGAAGTTGATGAGATAATGGCAGTGATTATGTCATAGTGGCTATGTGGCAGCCCTTTTGTTAGATGCTGATCCCTAATGAGTATTGCTCCTTATAATTGATCACTTGTGTGTTTAGAATCAGGTGATTACCTCCAAGGAAGTCCAGATTAACTGAATGCATGACTTGGTTACCTGTACTTAGGAAGTTGATGAGATAATGGCAGTGATTATGTCATAGTGGCTATGTGGCAGCCCTTTTGTTAGATGCTGATCCCTAATGAGTATTGCTCCTTATAATTGATCACTTGTGTGTTTAGAATCAGGTGATTACCTCCAAGGAAGTCCAGATTAACTGAATGCACGACTTGGTTACCTGTACTAACTAGTGAGGGTAGTTCCTACATCTCTCTCTATGTGGGACAGAACTCAAGTGGAAGAAACATTAAAGGCTCAACAGTCAGCCCTATGATTTCCATTACCTGATTCTTATAAGCTTTAATATTCCAAAATTATCAGGTCCCTTTGTTTCTACAGAAGTATCATGGCTTGATAAAATAAGTCCACATTGCACTTTGATGAAAACAAGATTTATATGGTTTGACTATATGTTTAGTTGTTTGGTAGTACCAACTGCTCTACATATTAACATTTGTCACACCTCTATCGTGTGAAGTTTAGTTACAAAAGGGAATACATCAATAGGATATGCATACATTTACCTTTCCTTTTGTTGCGCTATTGAAGCTTCATTCACAACAGAATATTGCTATGTTCTTTCATTAGGTGAAAATTTATGAAAATGAAAAGAACATCCTAACTTTGTCACCAACAAAAACTTTGGAAGGGGGTGTGGGAGGGAGGAAAGACCATCCACCAAAATAGATCATGTCTCAATCAAAGTAACGATTGCAAGGTTGTCCTGTTTAAGTAGAAGAGGCTACAGAGGTGGATCCTGGATTTTCCCTTTGGGGGTTGGCCAACATAATATAATAAGACTATATAATAATAAAAAAATAGAAATTAAAAAATTTTCATAAATACTATTAATATATAAACAAGGTCCGCCAAATCGGTACCGGAACCTGTACCAGTCGGCGCCCGATACGGTTTTGTATCTGTTCGGTGCCGAACCAAACCGCTAGGGCGTGCTGGTTCACGAACCTGCTTGCCCTAATTTTTTTTTGCAGTTCTCAAAAAAATTAATTCGTAAGCATTTTTCGAACTTTTTTTATAAATTTAAGTCTAATTTGATATTTTTTGATGTTTTCTTGATTCTTTTTGATGTTTTTAAAGTTTCTATGATTCGGTTTAACCTAAATGATGCACCTTATTGTTTTAAAATGATGCAAATTATAAAATGGACAACATAAAATTGCTGCAATTCAAGTAGTGACGTAAAAATATAAAATAATACAATTAGTTATATACATTTCAAATACAACATACATGTTAATATTTAAAATTGGGTCGAGTGGTGATAGCCCTCGTAGATATTCGGATCATAAGCATAGTCAGGAGACACATCAACCCATCCCTCTAATCAAGTGGTATTGTAGTCTTGTATGTTCATCCTATAACCACGCCGGTTTATAAATACTCTCGAATCTCTCGCTAAAGCTTTGGCTCCGAGAGGTATCCTCTGCCTGATTATACTGCTATGAAAAGGCCCAACCGAATCTGCCGATAGCAAAATCCAATTTGTGAGATGCTTCGGGCTACGTAGGATAGTTGCCATCCGAAGAAGTCTCAGACGCACCATATTTATATCCGTATTTGTATGGGTCATAGGCTGCTTGTAGCTGCGGATAATAGGATCCAGTATACGACTCAGAACCTGATATGTCTATGGATCTTACTCAATGTGCGAGGTCATCTGCAGTTGCATCATCTCCTAAATAACCTCGAGGAGTCCGTCTTCTATATGCAATCGTATCCTTGCGGGCTTTACCAGATTGTACACCGTGGTTTCTATTCCAGATTGTAAACTAGGACTTATTGGTATATCAAAGACCACCCTGCGGCTGTGTCTCATAAATAGTAGTCTCTTGTCCTCTACTCTCTCCATGGTCAGCCGATCTATGACCACTAGAACTATCATCGTTGTTGCTCTAGGACTCCCTCTGACACTCGCCATTGGGTTTGCAGGTGCCTTTTTTTTTCTTTTTTAGTCTACTGGGCAGCTGCCTTCTTATCCTTCATGCCTGTCTCTACCTGGCCATGTTGCGCTCTTGACCGAGTCAACCGAGTAGCATAGTAGCCTCGTTTGAGCATCTCTCAATCATATATCTAAGAGAATATCTCAAACAAGGAGTCATGTGGTGACTGGTTCCTTTGTGGCTATGGCCGATCAGCTGTAGGAATGCGTGGAATATTGCGCTCAGCCTATTACCCTGCATCGACCCTAGCCTCGCTGGCTACGAAGCTGGCCGGTCATGGAGGTGGTCATGACTCGTCAAGCTCCGACTCCTGCTGCTGGCCAACAAGCCATCCAATCATAGGATCATCCTCATCATCAACGCAAGCACTATGGATCGGATCTGTATACTTGAGCTCCACTTCTTTTTGAATGCACTTTAGCTTCAACCTCAGATTGTAGTGGATATATAGAAGGTCGTTGAGATGCTTCTGTGTCAAATGGTTCCTCTGCTTGCTGTAGATGAGGGCGAAGGTAGACCAGTTGCGCTCACAGCTACTTGAGGAGACCGTCTGGAAGAGGATCCAGATAGCTACCTGCTTAAGATTTCTCGCGGACAACCCAAAATGAATCAACAACACCTATTATGTAGCATTATTGCTACAGTGGCCGCACTATGGCAATAATGCTACAGTGCTACCTAACTCGATGTGAATCGGTTGGTATTGAATCGGTTGGTTCAGACCAGTTCCGGCCCGAAAAGGACCGGTTTCGGCCGGTCCCATTGTCGTTCTGGCCCGTATGGACCGAAACCATTTCCTATTAGCGAACCAATCCAGTTTTTTGGTACTGGCTAAATCAGGCGGTTTGGCTCGGTTCAGCAGACCTTGGTATAGAAGTTTATTAAGTTGCATCTGACATTCTTTCATATAACATAATTCACCAATCTCATCATCTTATAATCAATCATGAAAAATTGGGATAATCATTACTTTTAAATTCTAATAAGTTATTGAAACTTTAATGTATGAAAAATCCACATTATTATTTGTTTGTAGGCGCAATTAAAAGTAATACTTGAGGATTTCTCATTAAGAACACTCACATTCACTTATACAATGAAATTGTTAATAACTAGCTCATATCTGTGATTATTTGTCCAATAACTTGGTGCTTGTGCAATTTTTTCTTTCTAAATTTGTCCAATGACTCCAATATGTCCTCCCACTAGATGTCTTTGATTTAGAATTATATCAAACATCATTAGAAAATAAAAAAAATTTAGGCTAACTTGCACTTGCTTCATGACAGATTGGTAGTTGAGGCAAGCAATGGCTACACCATGTAGCATGAGTACACTATTATTGAATAGTTGAATTTCCTTTATCTCTATATATGATGGAATATGGAGTCAATTTCCTGTCTCTATCTCTCTTAGTCTCTTTTGCTCATGTGTCTACAGTCCAAGGGATTCAAGAAAATATTGTACAGATCTCTTTTCCTATTAAAATAGGCAACTGGTACGTAAAATCCTAGAAGATTTCTTACTGCTTTAGAGAAATAGGATTCTTCATAGTGTAAAGGAGCTATATCTATGAATGATGGATGCAAGATCATAAGGTCAAGAGGATTTAAAAGAGAATAGTGGCCACAAACTGTTATGATGGAGTTTAAAATTATTTTGACAGTTGACATAATGTAAAGGGCCTTACGAGGAAAGGAATCCTCATGGGGAAACTTTAGGAGTCCTGTGCCCCAGATGGAAGTGGAACTAAAATGACCTTGTATTGCAAGGGGGCACCTGAAGGCCAATGTGAGAGTTTTATGGGTAGGGGACCATCTGCTACGTGGGAGGGAGGCCTGAGCACCTCGCAGGCCTGTGAGGGTTGGAGGCACTGCCTATAGTTTTCCCTCTTTTCACTTATTTCTTGTAATCTAGTCTTACATATGTTACTTATGATGCTTTCTCACTATTAACTTTTAACCATGAAAACTAAATTAGTTGCAAGATTTCGTTTACTTTGTCAAACAATAGCTATATCAGCAATCATGCTCAAGAATTAGTCAATATTTTTCTACCAAAAAAAATTAATCAATATTCTATGGGGCATTTAATCTTGTATGAGACTTTTTTTTCATTTTTGGAGACTTATGAATCTACATATATGTACACTTTATTTGAAACATGGAAGGTTGATTCTCCAACGATCTTAATTATTTATACCTGTTCTCTCAAATCTAATAGGCACTGTGTACTAGACTTCAACCTGGTTTGGAGCAGAAAGTTGTCCTTCCCCAAGATTCGTATCTTCAGGTTTGCCTTGAAGCATGCTTTTCTTGTACCTTAATGTTCTCCATGGAAGATTCCTTTTGTTGCTTCTTCAGTTCTGTAAGATTGTCATAGTGGGACTTCTGTACAATTATTTTGATGGTCTGTAACATTGTCGTAGTGATACTTCTGTAGGATTATTTTGATGATCTTGCAAAGTATCTTAGAGTGGGACCACCATTGTATTTTGTCGTGAAGGACTTTAATTACAGGTACTAACAGGCATTTCTGTGTTTGGTATTGTTGCATTTTGAAGTACTGTTCTATGCCATGTAATGCGTATGTAGTTTGTACCCAAAATTCTGTTTATTATCAGTCTATCATAACAACACAGTCATGATGCCCTTCATGATAGACATCTGTAAATGATGTCTCACATCAGTTTAAAATTGTGAATAGAAAAACTATCCAATTTACAAAGTATCTCATCTTATTCAAAGAAAGACCCTAAATTGCTTATTTGATAACTTACGTTAGCAATATAATGACTTCTTCATCTAATTATTCAGGCTGTTTGACTAAACTTGATCTTTTCCAGCTTGGAGTCGAGGCACACAAACAAGATATGTTCCATCAGCCAATGTGATTCAAACTCTCTCTTGAATGAGGTAAAACATTAAAATAGCCAAATCTGGACACGTCTTTTGCTATGGATCTGCAGCATGCACCTGTTCCAAATATCTTGCCTTTCATGTTTATAGTTTTTATTAAAAAAGCCTAAATAAGAAGTACATTAACACTGACACTTAGCTGCTCCACTCACTGTAATGTGTAATCAGTATAATCAAGTCATTCTTCTTAGAGGACCTTCTTAATCCTTACTGGCTTACCTTACTGCATGTTTGTAAATATATATAATTCCTCTTTCAGATTGCAAAAGCATCATTGATACCTGAGTCAACTTACATTGCTAAGCCTGCTGCTTCATGGCTTGATGACTTTCTTATATGGCTATCCCCAGAAGCATTTAGTTGCTGCCGCAAGTTTGTGAACGGGAGTTACTGTCCCCCTGATGATCAGGTTGCAGAGCTTTTCATCTTGCTTTGTTTCTGAATTTTGATCTAGTCTCATTACATGTCCTAAAAGCATGGTCTGCCGTACCGGTCCGTACCGGCCCCCTTTATAAGTTATTTGAGCTAGAAGCGTTACTGTTGTTTCTTTTGCTTTTCAAATGATATTTCTGTTTGTGTCAAGGTGTTTGCTTTTGCAAAGCGGTCATGGGCAAAAGTAGTTATGTTGCATGCAGTTTGTTTTGAGTGCTAGAGTCACCACAGTAGAATTATATTTGTGTCAAATGGATATCATATGGGGATATAGCAAGGTAGGCCAAATCAGACCGAACTGCCCGGTTTGGCCTGTACCAAGCCGACTCGGTGGAGAACCAAGTCAGTTTGTCCATTAAAATTGGTTCTAGCTTCGAATCGGCTGGAACGGGTTCGGAAAAGGCCCGAACCGAACTGAACTAGTCGAAACCATTCAAAACCGGCCGGTTCCGTTCAAACTCGGTTTGAACCGGACTGTTCGCACCAATTCGACCCGGTTCAGTACCGGGCCCCCTCCCCCTTTCCTTCTTTTGTTAAAACAATTCAACCTTCCTAACATCATCTTCTCTGTTTCATTTAGCGTCTTAAGGCCTAAACGGCTCCCCCTTCCCCCAAATTTTCGAAATCACATCGATTCAACGCGATTGAAGGAAGATCCAAGCCTAAATAAGGTGTGCTTCTTCTCCTCTATCTCATTCCCTCTATTTTTTTGGCGAGGGGCTTTAAAAAATAGCTCAAAATTTGCACAAAAAGGAGTGATTATGCCAAAAAAAATTCAAATTTAGACCTAGGCCATTGTGCGCAGTCGCATCAAAACTTGAATAAATGGACACTAAATTTTGCTGGAGAGTAGCTTGCATGCCCATAAATATGCTTTTAGTTTTACAACATATCATCCATAGATCTACAACATATCATAAAATCAAGCCCAAATCAAAAAATTTGGCATGATCTCTCCTTATTTTGCAAATTTTGAGCTATTTTTTGGCGAATTGGCGCCCTTCAAAAAAATAGAGGAAATGAGATAGGAGAGAATAGTAAGCATACCTTATTTAGCCTTGGATTTTCTTCAATCGCGATGAATCGGTGTAATTTTGCAAATTAGGGTAAAGGGGGAGCCCTTTAGACTTAAAGTCTTTACCAAATGGAAAAGATGTTGGGGGCCCGGTTCCAAATCGGGTCGACTCGGTGCGAATCGGACAGTTCCCACTGAGTTTGAACTAAACTGGCTAGTTTCGAACGATTCCGGCCAGTTGCGGTTGGTTCCGCTAGTTTGGTCCGGTTCAGTCCAGTTTCGGTCGATTCGGAACCCGTTCCATCCGATTCAGAGCCGAAACCGAATTTAATATACGAACCAATCCGGTCCCCCCTGGGTTAGCTCGGTACAGGCAGAACCGGGTGGTTCGGTCCGGTTCGGCCTATCATGTCACCAGTACTTTAAATGTTTAAAATAAATAGAATATGTTATATGCAATGATAATTGCAATATTTCTACAAAGAATAGCATTGTTAATAATAGAAAGTTCTAGCAACTAGTGCTTAGTGCTTGCTACTTAGTACTTCTTTTTACTAGAAATAATTATAGCATAAATAACATATTTGTACTGCTCATAACTTTATATTTCTACCTGATCTGCTTGAAACCCACATCCAAACCAACCATTAGTTTTAACCTGCCTTATTTACATAGGCCTACAGAAGAGTGCCCACATATGTGGTTGTGTAAAAAAGCCACATATGTGGTCTCAATGCTAAGTTGGCCTCTATGCAACCAGATAATCCTAATCCTTACTACTTATGTGTCTAAAAAGTGCTAACAAACTGTCTTTTGGCCCATATGTACCCGATTACATATGGAACTACATATAGGGCATGTAGTATGGTCAAGGGACTGAATATGTATATGCGGGTGCATATGTGTTTTTGTGCACCTCATTCTAATGCATTGAGTGGTAGAAATATGATTTCTGAATCTAGAAACTGTTGATCTATTGCCTTATGGGGAATTCCGTTACTGTCTTCCTTTGGTTATTTGATAATAATGAAGTGAGAATTTTTCTCATTTGAGAAATAAAAATTAGCTTTAATGGAGTGCAGCCGCAGGGCGGTGGGCCAAAATGAGATGTTGTCAAATGTCCTTTTTATAGAGTGCAAGCTTTATTTTTGGCAGATCTGATTGCTGGATTTAAACTCTGATCCATTGCAATATGTTTGTTTACCTACTACACTAAGCTTTCTCTTGACTTATGGTGTGAATTTGTGCAACAAGAAGTGGTTTTGTACCAACTAGACATACATGTCCAACAATGCTTTTAGTAATAGAGTTTGCTATGAAATATATTTGTGTTACATTTAGGTATATAAAAAGATAAGGTCAATGTGGCTACTTTCCCAGTCTGGACCAAGATGGGTTGGATGCTTTGCAGCTGCATGAGTTTTTATGTATTAACCTGTACATGTCAGTCAAACCCATCCGTTGCTATCAGTTGCTTTTTGTATTCCAGCTCCAATTCATCAATGGATGGTATCAGCTAGCAAACCTTTGGTAAACTGCTTTTCAAATGTCGATTATCACATCTTCATCGTAAAGATGATTTTATATAGATGGGATATGGTTTGCCTGTATTATTTTTGCTTCTACGAAAGAGTAGTTTTATGTGTGTTTACTATTCAGGCTATATATTTCTTATTACGTATCTCAAGATTCTTATTTTTCTAAATTGATATTCATGTGTCTAAGAGTAACCTGTTCATAAACATTTTCTTGGTTTTTTTTTTTTTTTTTTTTTGCTTTGATACTTTTGATGGTGTTATTTAATAGTATGTTTACTGAAACTTTCATTTGTTTCTTTACTAGCCTCCTTGCTGTCAACCTGATGAAGGATCATGTGGCATGGGTGAAATTTGCAAAGATTGTACCACGGTATTTTATCTTCAGAGATCTAGCTCTTGTTCTATATTTGGTACACATAAGATTAAGGATGTATCCCTTTATAGAAATTGAACGGAATGCAATTAATATGCATTTACTCTGAATAAAAGGGTGTTTTTTTCCTTATCGCTCTGGTTTTTGGCTGCATCAACTACTATATGAATTTTATATAATTTTCGATTCTTTATTATTGCCTAATGATATATGAGTTGATAGTCAAGAAGTTTATGAAAATTTACTCAATGTTTTTTGTTTTAGTGCTTCCGTTATTCAGAATTACATAATGGCCGTCCGTCTACGGTACAGTTCAAGGAAAAGCTCCCATGGTTTCTCAATGCATTGCCATCCTCAGATTGTGCTAAGGGTGGCAAAGGAGCATACACCACTAGTTTGGATCTCACTGGTCTGTATCGTGTTCCTTGCCTTTATTTGTGACATACAATAGTGCAACAGTTAATGTTTATCCATCATAATCATAAATTAGCAACTTATTTCACATGGTTAGTATATGAATGTGTAGTTTCATTATAGTCTAACTTGACAATTTGTCCAATTCTTAGGTTACAAGAGTGGAATTATTCAAGCAGCATCATTTCGTACATACCATACTCCCCTTAATAAACAAGTAAAGAAGAAAAAACCTCTTATTTAATCTTATTATTGTGCCATTTTTAACATTTTTTGGTACAAATGCCATTTTTAATGTTATTCTGTAAAGTTGACATGATCTGCTTGGATTTGCCCTCAGAGTGACTATGTGAACTCAATGAGAGCTGCACGGGATTTCACTTCCAAAATTTCTGATTCCTTGAAGGTATGGTGGATTATATTATTTTCTTATATTATATTCTTATTACTGACATCTTCCTTATCCTTTTATAACCAACGGTTTCTTCATAGCATATCTTTTTTCATAGACTAGGACAAAAACAGATTTAAAATACTAAGAAATTTATGTGATTGGATGGATTCATCCTTACTATGATCTCAAAACAAAAATATAACAAAGATCAAGGATCAAATTTTGGTTTTGGCATCCAAATTTGTCGAGGACCTGCACCAAATCATTTGGGTGACCTTATTAAGAAAAATGTGTAATTGTAAACATATGTAGCTTGCATGCTCCTAAATACATTTAATTTTTACATTTTTTTATTTTTAAAAATTTATCATTTTTAATGCAAAAATATATATTAAATTATTTAAAATTATATATAATCTGAAAATTAAAAATTTTTATGTCAGCATGTACATCGTCTATAGATCTATAACATATAAAAAAATCAAACCCAAATTGAAAAATTTGGCATGATCTTTTATTTTGCAATTTTTGAGCTATTTTTTTAAGCTCCCCCTCAAAAAAAAGGAAGGAGATAGGAGAGAGGAAGCGCACTTTATTTGGCCTTGGCTCTTCTTTCTGATAGCTTGAATCGATGATGTTTGTGGATTTTTTAGAAAGGAGAAGCGATAGAAAGCCTTCTCATGCCTTCCCAATGGAATTACTGCCTTTTAAAGGCATCTTATGGCCACAGCCACAATCATGCCATAGTGGCCGCAATCATGCCATAGTAAGGCATGGTGGTAATAATGCCACAGTGGCAAGCCCATAGTCAACCCTGTTTGAAATTGGGTTGACTCGGTGCGAATAGACCAGTTCACACTAAGTCCGGATCGAACCGGCCGGTTCCGACCCGAAAAGGACCGGTTTCCAACCAATCCGGTTTCACTTCGGGTCGGTTCAATACTGTTTGAACCGGACGGTTCAACTCGGTTCGGCAGACCTTGTATAGAATAGTATGAGAATTCATGAAAAATATGTAAGATGAAAAACTAGTAGACATCATGCTAGACTATAATAAATTGATAATCTGAGACATCATGATGTGACTATAGATATAATAACTAATGTTGCCACTAATCTCGAGATGCCGACGTGGACCACTTCCATGGATCTGCGAGACAATAGGACAAGGTTAAAGAGATTGCTAGATTGTCTTTGTCCGGGCCCTCTGATGTTTATGTCAGAGAGGATTTTTGGTGGGAAATAAGAAGGAATTGAGATAATTGCAATAATGCCAGTATTAGAGATGCTCTAGCAAGATTGAGGGTTACCTTTTAGTGAGGGTCGTGTGGCCTATTTATAACAAGGATCTCGAATCTCCAGCAAATCATATCCCTACAAAATTGGGGTCATATTGTAACAACCTGTTGTTGTGGCATAACAACCCAGAGACGTGCTGCAACCGTCTAGCACATAACAGAATTACCAAGACCTCATGTGTATTTGGTTAAAAGGGTTAAGCTGTCCCTACTGCGAGAAGGTCCTGCTTGTCTTGGGTTGATTGTCTAGCTGTCGGGTCGAGCTAAGAGGCTTCAGCTCTTGAGGGAGGCTATTTTTGGTCTGCTTGTCCCATCTTCCAAGTCGGATGGAGGGTTCTAACCAAAATGCCTCAGAGAATCCTCAAATGTGCCTGGGTCACCATGTTGGTTATAAGCTGGATGAATCTGGTCGTACCACATCACTTGTCATTTATCTCCACATTATGGCCCGTCACTTTTGAGTCCATTGCATCTCTGCAAAAGAAGTAATTGCTTTGTCAAACTTTGCACCACTTTATGGAGGGCATTAACTTCTAGGCGGTGGTCCCTCGAAGGATGGATCCTGACTCTTGGTCTTCAAAGGAGATGTTGACTATCTAGAGTAAGGGGTGCGACACATCTTTTTTCTGGACAAATGGGCGACCGGCTGGATCAATCCCACTCATCCAAGGAGGAAGGTCTTTGCAAATCCGCTGTATATGGGGAGATTTAAAGCATCCTTTCTGTCACATTGAGAAGCTTTTGTGGAACCTGCTTCGTTGAATCATTCTTAATCAATTTTAGGTATCAATTTTGCAGCTTCTCCTTTTCTTCAAAGGAGGTTAACCCTTGTGCCGATCCTCCTTTCTCTTCTTGGTAGGATGGAGTCTCCATGGAAAAGACATCTTCAGCATCGCTTAGAGATGGTTCAATTGGCCTTTTGAGAAGCAAGGGAGAAGGTAGCTGAGGTAGATGCCAAACTAGGATTCCTCAAGAGTGGGTTAGCGGTTGAGAAGGATCAGACCAAGGTCCGCGGCCGGGATGGCTCGGTACCGAACCGGTACCAGTATAGATAGGCATGCCAATTTCGTATTGGCACACTCAATTTTTTTTAGTTTTCACGAATATTTAATTGGTAATCACTCTTTTTGAACTTTTTTAATAATTTTAAGTCTAATTTGATGTTTTTTGATGTTGCTATGATTTCAGTTTAACCTAGATGATGCATCTTATTGCTTTAAAATGATTCAAATCATAAAATAATTAGTGAGATGTTGCATTCTACAATGAACAATATAAAATATCCCTCAAATCAAGTAGTGGCGTAAAAATAAAAAAATAATATAATCAAGTACATACATTTAATGTGTAATATACATACTAATATCTAAAATTAGGTTGAGTGGCAATGCGTCTGGCAGATATCTGGATCATTAGTATAGTCAGGAGGCACATCAGCCCACCCCTGTAACTAAGCAGCATTGTAGTCTTGTATGTTCATCCCATAAGGAAAGCTGCTGGATTATAAGCACTTTCGAATCTCTTGCTGAAGCTCTAGCTCTAAGAGGTGTCCTCTGGCTGATAATATGGCTATGAAGGAGCCCATCTGAATATACCTGTAGCAAAATTCTTCTCATAAGATGCTCCGAGCTGCGTAGAATAGTATCCATCGAAATATGCATTAGACGCACCATATCCATATCCGTATCTGTGTGGATCGTAGGCTGCTTGTAGCTACGAATAATATGATCCAGTATACGACTCGAAACTTGATATGTCTATAAATTCTACTCCACGTGCGAGCACATCTATAGCTGTATCGTATCCTTCTGAATGACCTCGAGGAGCTCGTCTCCTATATGCAATCGTATCTTTGTAGGCTCTATCAGATCGTATATTATGGTCTCTATCTTGTGTATCATGAATAAACTGAGATACTAGTAAATCGAAGACCACCCTGCAGCTGTCTTAAAAATAGTGGTCTCCTGTCCACTCTCTTTATAGTCGACAAATCCATGACCACCAAAATTGTCATAGCTACTGCTCTTGGTATTTGAATCCAAGTTACTAAATCCTCATCAACACTCCATTGGGGTTACAGGTGCCTTTTATTTTTTGATGTGTTGGGTGTCAAATTGACTGAATAATCTCTCATCTCTGTGAGAATCTCATTAAATAGAAAAACCGTGCAGAGAAGTTAGCTATAGACAGCTGTACATTACAAGAAAATTAGCTATAATACATGGCAACTAGTTATAGATAGCTATACACAATAAATCTGCCAATTAGTTCTGCTAGCTAAATTAGAAAGACTAAGCTATACATAGTTAATAGAAATAACAAAGGAAATGAGTAGATTGTGGAAATAAAGGTAATTAGATTTGCTATGGAAACCATATGTAAATAGGATCCTGCAGATCCTATTAACATCCCCCCTCAAATTGATGCTGGGTGATCAAGAAGCATCAATTTGCCAACTAGAAACTTATGACGTTGACAAGTCATAGCCTTGGTAAACACATAAGCAATCTGAAAATCCGTGGTGATATGAGGAAGAGTGATAACACGTCGATCATAAGCCTCACGAATAGAGTGACAATCCACCTCAATATGCTTGGTGTGCTCGTGAAAGATAGGATTAGCCGCAATCTGAATTGCACTAGTGTTATTTGCATGAAGCGAAGTGGGCTCAAGTTGAGGGAATCCAATCTCAGCCAACAATCCACGAAGCTAAATAATCTCAGAACATGCAAAGGACATGGCTCGATACTCAGACTCCGTTGAAGACTTAGAAACACGGTCCTGTTTCTTACTCTTCCATGAAATGAGTGCATTGCCAAGAAACATTCACCAGCCCGTAACTGAGCAACGCGTATTTGAACAGCCAGCCCAATCAGCATCACTATATGCCCTCAACTGAATAGGTGAACCAGCAGGAAATAATAAGCCACGATCTGGAGTGCTTCTCAGATAGCAAATGATATGGCAGATGGCAACCAAATGAAGGTATCGAGGAGTCTGCATAAACTAACTTGTTAAACAGCGAAGGAAATATCAGACCGAGTTATGGTCAAATAGTTCAGACTTCCAACCAACTGTAGGTACAGTGAGGGATCAGAAAGAAGCTTGCCCTCCTCACGATGATACTTTACATTCACCTCCAAAGGTGTGTCAACAGAAGAAGCATCTTGAAGTCTAGTGAAAGCAATCAAATCTTGTGTATACTTATGTTGGTGCAAGAAAGTACCCGCAGGTCCAGACTTTAACTCAAGGCCCAAAAAATATTGAAGAGAACCAAGATCCTTCATGTGAAATGAAGCCTGTAAGTGTTGTTGAAGCTGCTGAATCAACACAGAATCTGTCCCTGTAATAACTATATCATCAACATAAACCAGAAGGAGAACAATTCCATTCTCAGTCTTGCGGAGAAACAAGGAAGAGTCATACTGACTTTGGACAAAGGAAAAACCAAGTAATGAGGAGCGAAACTTATCAAACCAAACACGAGGTGCCTGCTTCAAGCCATAGAGAGAGCGCTTCAGCTTGCACACATTAGAGGATGGTGTAGTGAATAAACCTAGCGGAGGTGTCATAAAAATCTCCTCCTTGAGATCACCATGCAGAAAAGCATTCTTAACATCCATTTGTCGTAGGGCCCAACCTTTAGAAGCAGCAATGGCAAGAACTGTCCGTATTGTAGTCATTTTAGCCACCAGAGCAAAAGTCTCATCATAATCTACTCCATATTCTTGTCTATTACCAAGAGCAACCAACCGAGTCTTATATCTTTCCACAGTCCCATCAGGACGTAGCTTCACTGAATACACCCATTTACAGCCAATGGATTTAACATCAGAAGGACATGGAACAATATCCCAAGTGTGATTCTCTTGTAGAGCTTGAAGCTCATCTTGCATGGCCTTCACCCAACATTCCTGCTTAATTGCCTGGGAATAACAAGTAGGAATCGTGATGGTAGACAGAGTCACACTGAGTAATGTATGTGAGAATCCATACCTATCTGGTGGATGGGAGGCTCTAGTGGACCTCCGAGGCGCAGGGACTCCCTGCGCCTCAGGTGGTGGATCAGTATCGGGAAGGGGCTGAGGTGGCCGACGTCTCTTGTACACAATATTTGGTTTGAAACGCTCAATAGAATGATATATATCATCAAAGCTAGGAAGCATGGCAAGATCAGAAGATGAGGCAACATTGGACTGAAAGAAATACTAATTGTCAAAGAAAACTACATTTCTAGAGACACGAAGTCGGTTAGTAGCAGCATCATAACACACAAAACCCTTTTGAGCAATACTATAACCCATAAAGGCACACTGAACCGACTGGGCAGCAAGTTTGTGACGTTCATTAGCAGGTAAGTGAACAAAGCAAACACATCCAAAAGTATGAAACTGATTGTAACCAGGAGACGATAATAAGAGGAATCAAAGTCCAAAATTTGAGAAGGCAGTCGATTAATCAAATAAACTGCAGTAGACAAAGCTTCTACCCAAAATTTAGGAGGAACAGAGGATTCAAGCAACAAGGTGCGAACAACATCCAACAGATGGCGATTCTTACGTTCAGCAACACATTTTGCTGAGGTATATAAGGACAAGATCGCTGAGAAATTATACCTTTTTGATGCAAGAACGCCTGAAAGTCATGAGACATATATTCTCTGCCTGAGTCAGACCTTAATACTTTAATACATGTTGAGAATTGAGTCTCAACATAAGCCACAAAGGTCTGAAAAATAGAAAATACTTCGGATTTGGAGCGGAGAAAATACACCCAAGTGAAACGACTATAATCATCAATGAACATCACAAAATATTTATATCCAGCATGAGATGTTATAGGAGTAATGCCCCAAACATCACAATGAATAATATCGAAGCATTTTTCAGCTCGACTACCATGATTAGGAAAAGATAGAATTTTGCTTTTTTCAAGTTTACAAGCAGTACAATCAAAAGACATGCTGTAAGAAGAGAGCTGATCTTTATTGCCCAAAAAACGATGCTTCACTAAATGAGACAAAACAAGAGAATTAGGATGGCCTAGGCGTTTATGCCAAACCTCACTCTGATTTGTTGCTGCAGTACAAGCCAAAGACAATAGACTTGGAAGAGTAAAATGCAGAGGAAACAATCTTCCAACTTTAGGCCCCTTCGCGATCATTTTCTCCGACACTTGATCCTGAACCTGACAACCATTTCGAGAAAAATGCACATCACAGTTGTTATCAACCAATTGACCAACTAAAATCAAACTAGTAGAGAGTCTAGGTGACACAAACACATTGCGGAAAGGTGAACTAAGATCTCTAATAGCAGTAATAGGAAGATTACTTCCATTAGCAATTTGAATGTGTTGTGTACCGTTATAGGACCGAACATTGTGCAGAAAATCAAAACAGCCAGTCATGTGATTTGATGCTCCAGAATCAACAAACCAAGGATGAGAAATTGTCTTACCGTTACCTTGAAGTCCCAATGCTGAAAAGGCTGAGATAATCATCTGTTGCACCATCTTTGGAGTAAGAACAACTTGGTTAGGACCTGCTGATGTATCTGCAGCAGATGTGATTCTTGCGGACTGATCCACAGAAGCAGAACTGACCGCAGCTTGAAAAGCATTGGCTCGGCGATTCTGAGGTCGCGTAGGACACTCCTTAATGATGTGTCCGGACTGCTTACAGTAAGTGCATAATTTCTTGTTGCAGTTGCGAGCAATATGGCTGAATTCCTTGCAGCAATAGCACTGGACCTTGTCCTTGCCCTTTCCCTTCCCTTGAGCAGCATATGCAACATTCACAAGTCGCAACATCTGAGGACAGCTTCTCTTGTGCCATAACAGCCTGGGTAAGTGTTCGTTGCTCCTCACAAAACAATTCACCAAGACACACATCCAAAGAGGGAACATGATCTCTGTTTAATAGCGCAGCCCTAGTAACTTCAATTTCTGGCCTAAGTTTCATCAAAAATTGATGACGTTTGCTGGTTGCATGAACCTCTTGAATAGCGGACAAGGCTTCTTTTGGCACCTTAGCATGAAAGATTCCGGAATACTCATTCCACAGATTAAGAAAACCAGAATAATACTCCTGAATGGAAAGATTACCTTGGCTATAATTTGCAATCTCCAACTCCAACTGAAACCGCCTTGCATTGTTGTCTTGGTTGTAAATGCGCCTTCAAATAATCTCGCATCTCCTTCGCGGTGCTAAAGGACCGCAGATTGTTCACCATATGCGGCTCAGTGGACCCCAAAATCCAAGAAATAATCCGAGCATCCTTGGTCTCCCATTGAGCAAATTCCTTAGCATCCGTTGGTGCTTTAGAAGAGCCATCAATATGATCCCAAAGCTCCCTGCCTTTGATAAACATCTTGAACTGAAACTCCCAAGCAGAGTAGTTCTTCCCAGTGAAACGAACACAAAAGGCTTCTGTAGACATTATGACCAAAAGAAAGAACACCAGAAAAAGAACTCCAAGAAAGCTAGAAACCAGAAAACTAGAGAACTTTACCAAGAATTCAGAATCTAGAAAACATAAGGCTCTACCGAGACTCAGAAATATAGAACACCAAGAGCCCTTTGGACTAAAACTAGAGAAAACCGAAAGAAGAAAGCGTTAATGACCAAATTCATAACATAGGCTCTGATACCATGTCAAATTGACTGAATAATCTCTCATCTCTATGAGAATCTCATTAAATAGAAAAACCGTGCAGAGAAGTTAGCTATAGACACCTGTACATTACAAGGAAATTAGCTATAATACATGGCAACTAGTTATAGATAGCTATACACAATAAATCTGCCAATTAGTTCTGCTAGCTAAATTAGGAAGACTAAGCTATACATAGTTAATAGAAATAATAAAGGAAATGAGTAGATTGTGGAAATAAAGGTAATTAGATTTGCTATGGAAACCATATGTAAATAGGATCCTGCAGATCCTATTAACATTAGGCAGCTGCCTTTTAACCCTTCGTGTCCTCTGCTATGCTGGATGTATGTCGCCCTCCTGACCGAGTCGACCGGACAGTGCAATGGCCTCGTCTAAGCATCTCCCGATCATATCTTTGAGAGGTTGTCTCGGACAAGGAGTCATGTGGTGATCGGCTATCTTGTAGTTGTGGCTGATCAACTAGAAGAACGCGTGAAATATTGCACTCACATCCACTTGAAGAGATCGTCTGGGACAGGATTCGGATACCAAGCCGCTTAAGATTTTTTGCGGACATCCCAAAATGAATTCATCATTCAGCTAAAATATTGAAAAAAATAAGATATAAGATAGTACCATACTACCATATTAGTAACCTTCTAATGTCAGGTAATGTCCTCCTGGTGTATAACATATCTAGATTCATATCCCAAAATGATTTCTTACGACAACTGTTGAGACTCTAAATCTATCGTTGTTCTTTCTAAATATTTAGATTTATGAAAAAGAACTGTGTTGTACTATGTTAATAATAGAAGATATCGAGATACTAGTTAACTTACACATGTCACTTAAGTTGACTTACCTCTTCTAAACATAGAGCTACAACTTTTGGATCAGGCTTTATGTTGTAAATGATATTACACAGAGCGGCCAGAAGTTCGTCATCCATATCGATTCTAGCTGTGTTGTACTAGAACTGATGGTTTAGATAGTATGCTACACAGAGTTCGTTATTGTTTTAGTAAAATTATACAAGTACAGGAACAATCTAATTTTCAATGTTCTTTTTACCTTCTAGATACAAGTTTCTACCCATCTGGTCGTTCCACCACCGCTCAATGATGTCGATGTACTTCTGGGCTAGACTGCCTCTATGATTTGAGTCCTCTCTATCATGTGATACAGGAAGCCCATCTGGGGGTACCTCTCACTGTCTACGGCTCGAAGCACTTCATACAATGTCTAATAGCCTTCAATATCGTAGTGGCCCGCTGCTAGAATGTCTGTCTCATCACCAAGTCCTCAACATTGCTCCCTTCAATGTCGGCTCTCGCTTATCTACTTTTCTACCACTTGGGACTAACAAACATCTGACATAGGGCTTTTTTTTTTGAAGAAGGCTATCAACTGCAACATAGTTGGTAGCAAACCGTATGACTCCTGGTCTCAAGATCTCTCCTCCTACATACCTCCTCATCAGTGAAAGGACTACTATGGAGGGCTGCCAATTGACTAGAAACTTTTTATTTAGACCTATGCCTCGTCTGAACAGCTAAAATAGAATTGTTTTTGGCCTTGTTGAAATTTAGAATCACCAAAAAATACTTCCTTCCCTGTTTACTAATAATAGGACAATGGAGAGATTTCTTGACCTAAATCCTATTTTTAAGGTTGGTGGAACTATCCCAAATCAGGCGATTCCGGCCGTCCCAAATCGTACCCATGGCTCACTGGTACAGTTCCGGTAATAGAAACGAAACCTGTTGTTGGAGCTAGAGAAGGAGAAGAAAAGAGAGAGCAAGCGGGGTAGGGAGGGAGAGAGAGAAGGGGGGACGCCGGCGGAGTCCGGTGGAGGCCAGTGGGCATTGGCCTTGGCCACGGGAAGCAAGGCCACGACCACCGATCCTGTTTCAAATGAAACAGGGTCTGGGCACGACCTTAAATATAATTCATCGCGGGAAGTGAAGCTGCGGCCGCTGACCCTGTTTCGAACGAAATAGGGTCCGAGCGCGGCCTTAAAAAAATTCGTGATTTTTAAGTGAAGTCGGCCTCCTCCGACCTCCGTCGGCACTCCGCTGGTGTCCGCCACCCTCTTCTGGCCTTCCATCCCCTGCTCGATCTCTCTCTTTTCCTCTCTCCCACGATCCCGTACCGAGTCATCCTGCCGGAGAACCGGTACGGTACCCGGTATTGGTTCCTCCAGCCTTGCTAGTTTCCCAAACCCTTCATCTCCTTCCACTCCTATGTAGGCCACTTTATTTGGTCCTACATTCATACTCTTAATCTAGTTTGCTAACTCATCTAGAATGTTTTAATCTTGTGATAACATGTATATGTTCTACTTAGCCAAATAAAAGTCAATAAGTGTCTAGGCAACCTTTTATTTTAATGAAGATAATGAGATTTTAAAATGCAACATCTTATGGATATTCATATATTGTATTTTTGATATTTTATGTTTGTTCACAGTAAATCATCTTATATTATCGCTTGTGTAAACATTTTGATGCAGATGCAAATTTTTCCATACTCGGTGTTCTATGTATTCTTCGAACAATATCTTTATATATGGAAGACAGCTTTGATCAACATTTCTATTGGTCTTGGTTAGTATTCTCATATTTCTACTTGTTAATCTAGTACTGTCAAATTCTGATAAGGAGCTCATCATGGGACTAATTGTCAATATGTGTTGCTTAATTTCTAGCATTTCTAGGCCATTTGTTTCATTGGCTCTTTTCACATTTAGTAATGCAAAATGAAGATGTATTTTTGTGCTTGCGAAGTTATTCAGTTGCCTTATAGTCTTGAAACAACTAATCAAGTTCTTAATTCCAGTCATTGGCTAATTTTTTCATAGTCATATTAAGAATGACCAATTAAGCTTTTAAGCCTTAACTATTGCTTGAATGTCTTTGCAATGCTTATCAGTTGAGGCCAAGGTTCACCGGACCGACCATACCGGTGTACCGGTGAGCACCGGCACCGGTACGGTTCCGGCTTGGAACCGGTACCGAACCATAGCCGCGCGCGCGGCCACGCGCGTACAGACATAAAAAAAAAACAAAAAAAAAACACGCGTCTGTGCGCGTCCGCGGACGCGTCAAATGCCATTCATGCCACTGTGGCATTTAATGCCCCCACACGGGCTGGCAGCTCGCGTGGGCACGATGCCCCGTGCGGGAACCGCGCTCGGGCGCGATTCCCTGCTGGGGAATCGTGCGCGGGCTCGGTTCCTGCGCGGGGAATTGCGCGCGGGCGTATGTCTCTCCGTCGCGCGTCCGCGCGCATTTCCCAAAAAAACAACAACAAAAAATGCGTCCACTCGCGTCCGCGGACGCGTCAAATGCCACTCTGTGGCATTTAATGCCCCCACGCGGGCTGGCAGCCCGCGTGGGCACGGTGCGCCGCGCGGGGAACCGCGCTCGGGCGGGATTCCCTGCTAGCGAGTTGCGCGAGGGCGCGCATTCTCTGCTCGCGCGTCCGCATGCGTTTCCCAAAAAAAAAAAACCGCGTCCGCGCGGACTCTGTGGCATTAAGAGGCCCACGCGGGCTCCAGCCGTGTGGGCGCTTTTCCCCGCGCGCGGGGTGCGCTGCCCCGCGCGCCCACGTGCGAGGAAAGAGTGGCTTGGACCGGTGCGAACTGGGCCGGTTCGCACCGGTCCAAGTACAGAACCAAACGATTTCGACCCAGTTTGGGTTGGAACCGTTTTTAAACGGTGTACCGTACCGGTGCCCGTCGGCACCGGTTTGGTACAGGCTGAACCGACCGGTTCCGGTCGGTTCAGCATACCTTGGTTGAGGCAATAATTTGTTTAAATGCTTAGCTTCCCGTTTAGTCTGCTTACATTTTAAACATCCACTTAAATACTTCTGAGGCCTTTTTGATTTGCTTAATTACATAAATGATTGTCTATATTTTCGTTCAAAAAAATTGCATGTGTAATTTGTAAGGTACTCCAAACAATTGTTGCCTAGTGAACTTTTGCAAGTTCACCATCAACATTTTCATTTTAGGACCCAAGCAGACAAGCATCCATCACCAAATTCTTCCCACATATGAATCACATGGCATGATTTAAACTGGTCATACCACTCGATTGCATCGCCAGTAAGATTGATTGAGGCAATCTCAAGTTCTCAACCTTTGGATTACCTATGTATTATAAAAAAGGAAATACTTTTTTGCTTATATTATCCACACTGATGGCTTACGATCATTCCATTAAGGAAAACATCCACCTTTGTGCAAGAAAACTTAGATTCAATCATGATGTATACCATACTCTCCTCTCAAAGAAAACGATGGATACCTTTACCTTTAGTATATTTACTATTCTTTGCATAAGGGTGTTGATCTTTCATATCTTCCACTTTTTCTTCAATTGAATCCTTGGCAACAACTGATGCTGAAGGAACTCCTTGAGTTAATTAAGCTTTTGATCAAACTTTGCCTTAATATCAGCCTCCTATTGTGAGTCTCTTGTTCAGTCTTTTGTTTGTTGAGAACATTTTTTTGCCAAAACATAGGACATGAGATCTGAGATGCTGAGCTTTTTCTTCAGATTTCACACAAGGGTATGTAGCAGCAAGTGTGCTCAATACCATGTTGATAGGAACCTAATTGTGTGCCAACAATATTTTGAGCAGAAAAATAAAGAAAGGATATTCGATCACTTCCAGGAGCTTGAGACCTCCAACCAAGTTTGAACGGAGGCGGCAATCCTTGATGATACTGAATTATTGATCCATACATCAGCCATGTAATAGATGACTTAAAACAGCCAATGAGATTAGGCCATTCACCGTAAAGATTCCATGATGGTTCCTTATTTAAGGGCAATCAATTATGTATTCTTGATGAGTCTCTTCAGGAGAAAATCATAACGGAACTCCAAGATAATGATTTGGGAGGACATTTGGCTAGAGGTAAAACTTTGGCTATGGTAGCTGATCATTATTCTTGGCTGAAGATGTTGAAAGATAGTGAAGCAGTGTCGAGCATGCCAACTAGGTAAGGGCACTTCGCAAATACAGGCTTATACACCCCATTACCGAATCCTAAGCCTCCTTGGGTTCATGTGAGCATGAATTTAATCTTAGGACTTCCAAGGACAGTAGAAAGACATGATTTCATGAGTTTCATCCTTACTGTTGCTGACTGGTTCTCAAAAATGGCTCATTTTATCCCATATTCAGAAAATTCCGATGCCATACATATTGCTGAATTATTTTTTGGAGAAGTAGTGAGGTTACATGGTGTTCCAACATTCATTGTTTCTGATAGACACAAAAAACTCATGGGGCATTTTTGGAGGACATTATGGCGAAATCTTGGAACTGATTTGAAGTATTTCAGCAGACATAAAATGAGTGGACAAATTGAAGTTGTTAACTGAAGCTTGGCAATATGTTGAGGTGCATATTGAGAAATCATGTCAAGTCATGGGAACTAGTAATTCTGCAAGCTGGATTTGGTTATAATAATTCGGTGAATCAGGCCATCAAGAAGACACCTGTCCTTCTTGACTTTGTTCCACTACCTCAGGATGCTTATGTAAGTGATGATGGAGAGGCTTTTGCTGATCACATTAAATAAGTTCGTGAGGAAATGAGAGCTGATATAAGGATAGTAATGAAGCCTATGCCAATGCAACAAACCAACATCAACGAGACAAGAACTTTGAAGGAGGCATGGTATTGGTGCACTTAAGGCGGGACAGTTTTTCTGAGGGAACTTATTAAAAACTAAAGGCAAAAAAGTCTGGCCATGCAAGATGTTGAAGAAGATTAGCTCAAGCATGTAGATGATTGAGCTGCCACCAGATTTGCATATCAACCGCATCTTTAATATTGCTGATTTGTGTTCATTGGAAGGATTTGATGGAAAAGGAGATGCTGGCAAAACCAAGCTGATGTGTTATCAAAGGGCCAACTTGATGTCATTGAAGATATGTTGGTTGTTAAAGAGGTAAAAGCAAGGAGGGGTAGCCCATACCAGTGTTTCTTGGTGAAATGGTTGGGAAAACCTGCTAGTAAGAGTACATGGATTGCAGAAGAAGAGCTGATGAGGATTGACCTGGAAATTCATGATGAGACTATTAAGTTCTTCTCGTGAGAGCCAAGTTTTCTCTCATTTGAAGAGGTTGATGCAGGAGCATCTAAGAAGACTTTAAGTCCAATCGGGCCCATTAAGTCCATTGGACGAGCTCATTAGTTATTAAGAACATAGTCTTTATTCTCTCTTATGTTTTCTCTGAAGCTTTAACCAGTAGCTATGTTCCAAGTCATTTAAAAAATCACATGCTTGAGTGTGAACTTTTAATGAACTTGGATGGCCGAGATTTCATAAATACTTATCTAATTAAGGACTGTGATGCTAGGCTTATTAGAGACCTGGTCTATTAAGAGTCTTTGTAAGCACTTTTGTAGTCTTATGGAAATAATGCAGATCTGAGAATTCCTTTGACTCTTGAATCTAGAATCCTTTGTTTTCTCATTCAGTTTTACACTTCCTTGCTATAATCTCCTGTTCTTGCTGGAATTCTATTCTTTCTGCATCATCTTGGATGCTTAAGCAGAGCCAAGGACCTCAATCAATGAGCTTCTGGCTGACCTTTTTTGTGTGACATCCTGGGTTGTTTGTCACGCCCCGAGCCCGAGGCGCGACAGACGCCACACGCCCGCACGGCGGGCCGCACAGGCATGCAAGGCATCGGATCATATCAAAGCAATAATTATTTAAATTTATTCAAAAGCAATCTTACAAAATTGCAAAATAGCATATGCCAACATAATTTAAATGTCCAAACTAATCTAACTAAAATGCCAATAACTGAAGGAATCGTCGGAAAATCTAACGCACTCCTCAATCCCGTGAGATCAAGCCTCTGGATCTGAAAAATGGAGAAAATAGAATAATGAGCTACACTAGCCCAGTAAGCAACAAAATACCCCAAAGTGGGGTCAGAGCATATGAGATCAAAATACAGGATAATGTCTGGAATAAATCATAAATAACATCGTTTTGTTGTTTTCAAAACTTATTATCATTTTTTCAAAAACTCTGATACTAGAATCTCAACATAATAGGCTACGACCACGTAACCCAGTGGCATGGGTTGCACAGAGTGCCAGAAACTACTATTGTTAGTCACCGGTGGAAACGGTGTCCAGAAACCACTATTCTAATCACCGGTGGCGCGGTGTCGAAACCGGTTCCTCACAGATTACAAGTCGACAGGTCCAACGTATAATCCCCATTGGCTGGGGCCAGAACAGATCATAGCCATGCTGAGAATACATATATATAAAAACATATTTCACAAATTTTCCAGTCATAGTTTACGGATTTCAGAGCATAATTTTCAAATGAAATTTAACATGTCAGACCCATTTTACTAAATACAAAACATATTTCAGAATTTAATCTATTTATCAAATAATTTGAAAATCGCACTTGAAGTATTAAGTTACTTACCTCTTCTCGCTTAATCCCTACTTCAGATAGGCGGATCAGGTTCACCTGTTTAAATTTAATTAATTTCTTGTTAATTTCAGAGCTAAGCAAAAATCCAAAAATAATACTACTGGGCACGGCCCAATCGGGCCCAGAGTTGGTCCATAATGAACATGGCCCGATAGGGCCCACATCAGACACGGCCCAATGGGCCCACATAGACTCGGCCCAATAGGGCCCTCCCAAGGTTGGCCTCTAATTTGTTCATTTATGCAATAAAAATTCGTTTCAGGGACCAATGTCTAATTACATAGCACCGTTCCGTAATAAAACTTGGGTAAAAGGACCAAACAAATATAGTTGAGAGCCTTTATGTAATAAATCTTTCCTACAGGGATCAAATACAAATTTCAGAATACCTTTTTGTGAAATAATATACTATCAAGGGCTTAACTGTAAAATTGCATTTTTTGGCCAAACGGGCTCGAGTTTCGGGTTCTGGGGCTTCGGGTCTAAACTGGATTTCGGATCTTGAGTTTCGGGTCTGAACTGGATTTCGGGTTTCGGGTTTTCTTCTCTTTTTTTTGTTTCGGGTTTCGGGTTCGAACCGGGCCCAAGTTGGGCCCGCAGTGAATAGGGCCCGTGAACAGGGCCCTTCTTCTTCCCCAAACCCCCACGAATAGGGAAAGAAGAAGAAGAGGAAGAAGGGACTGGCTGGTGGGGGGTCAGCCTAGGCGGCCGGGAGCTGTTGCCCGGTCGACGGCCGGCCGACTGCAGTGGCGGCCGGCGGCTGCTGCAGCGACGGGCATCGAAGGAAAACCGGGTTTGGGGCCAAAGCAAAGGAAGGAAATCAAGCATGTTATTTGGCATTGAATCAAGGGCAAAAGAGGAGGGAAGCTCACAGGCGGTCGACGGAAGTGGCGGCTCTCGGCCAAGGGAGGCTCGGTCCGATGTCAAGCGGCGGCGGGGATGGCACTTTCCGAAGAGGAAGGAGATCTCGAAACAGGGGAAGCTTGAGTGGTGGTGGTGGTGGTTGGCCGAGGCGGCTCACCGGCAACTTGGGAAGTGGGAGCAGAGGAAGGAGAGGAAGAGGAGAGGGAGGAGAGGAAGAAAAGGGGACTCGGCGGTGGCCCTAGGGAAGGATAGATGGGGGTTTTATCTCCCCATCATAACGGCCCTCCGCCGCGAAAATCGCGGCGGTCGAGCGCGATCCGCGGCCGTGATCGGCCGCGGTGTGACCGAAGGGGGGTGCCGCGGGATACCCGCGGCGCCCTTGCCCCATTTGTCCCCGGAGGAGCCGGAGAGGATCGCAATCGCGATCCTCTGTTCCGGTCCTCCCAAAAATAGAAACGGGGCTGAAGTCGGCTGGGGCTGCCGACTTCAGCCCCATATCTCACATTCTCTCCTCCTTAGAAAAATTTCGTCCTCGAAATTTAACATACCTTAGCTTGCAAAAAGACCCGGATATTTTTCCTTCATCTCGTCCTCCAATTCCCATATAGTCTCACTTTCTGAGTGATTGTTCCACTAGATCTTAAGATAAGGAATTATGCACCTCCTCAACACATGTTCCTTTCTATCAACCACACGTATAGGCTGCCTAACGTGCATAGCAGAGAACTCGAGGGAAAATATAGGCACCACTACCTACGAAGCTAAATTTAATGTATCCAGGGATCTGAAATTTTATCCGCTTTTCATGGCAGTTAATGGTAGCAAAGTGTGACGCTAACCAGTCCATACCAAGAATTATGTCAAAGTCATACATATCTATAACTATCAAATCAGCAGGCAAGTCTCTACCTACTATCTGAACCGGACAAGTCTTGCAGACCTGATTACCAATCATCCCACTTCCGGCAGGGTGTTAACATGTAAATCATACTCTAACGGCACGCAAGGTAGGTCATGTTTTCGCACAAATATCCATGACACAATGAATGTGCAGCACCAGAATCAAACAGTATATAAGCATAAACAGAAGCAACCGGTAGGGTACCTGACACCACAGTATTGGATGCCAGAGCATCCTGCTGAGTCAGCGCATAAATACGACCCTGTGTGTGCAGTCTCCCTCCTATCTGCTGCTTAGGAGAAGAAGGCTGAGCAAACTGAACCGAAGCAGGAGAACCTTGCACTTGCTGGGTCCTTGTAGCTTGAGGCCTCTGATCTGATTGTGATACTTGCCGATTGCGAGGGCACTCTGCTATCTTATGACCCTGTTGGCCACATCTGAAACATGCGCCAGATAATCGTCTACAGAGTTCTGTCTTATGGGCACCACCACATGCTTCACATTTAGACTGGTCTTGTTGAATAGTCTCTCCATAAGATCCCTGCTTTTCTGATTGCCCAGACCTATTGCGAGATTTTGCTGTCCTACTAGAATTCTGTCCACTATGAGTATCATCATCTTGAAGGGTTTTAGCATGTTATAATGCGCAGCGGAAGCTAGGGATTTTAAAAATTTCTTAATAAAGTCCCTATGCATGAAACCCTTTTAAGCCTAGATCACCTTAATGATTACAATCAAATGATATAAAATAAATGCAGAATTAGTAGAATACCTCAAACGCTAATCCAAAGTGTACAATCTCCATGAGGCGTCCAAGTGTCCGCCCTCCAATGGTGATCCACACGAAAACTTGATCAAGATTTTAGCTCCAAAGACTTTTGATCCTTAATGCAGAATTCTTCTAAAGAACTCTAATGGCTTGCTTTCCTTCCTTTCTATTTTTCTTTAGCCTTCTAAAATCACTTCTAATCCTTTTGTCCTAAAGAAGACCACCTTGTCTTGGCTTAGGACACACTAGAAGCAATGCTAGAAAGAAAGAAACTAATGTAAGAAAGAAAGAAAAGAGGAGTGGGGTGGAATTGGAATGATGAAACCCATGGAGTGCTAACCTATTTATAATAGGTGTAGGGATGCATCTCCAAGGGATGCATCCCATCCACACATCCTCTCATGAAAGGGCATCATCTAAAGGGCCATATCAAATAAGAGGAGGTGCAGATCAAGTGAGGAGGTGTATCAAATGATATGTCCTTTCATGTGGTGCCATATTTTGACCAAGTCAACATCACATGCTAATCACATGTCCATCACGCCTCACCTCTTGATCTTTCATGATGATGATCCAAGGGCTCCAATGCAAGGTGCCATTCACTTGACCCATTATGTCTTCATCCAATGGTGGGATTAAGATCCAATGGTCAATTATGGTAGCCATTCTCTAACCCAATCCAATTGGGTTAAACCAACTCTCCATTATGTCTTCATCCAATGGTAGATCAAGATCTAACGGTCTAGATTGAATGATTTATTAAATCTAATCCAATTAGACTCAAACCAAGCCAATTAGGTGCCAACTCTTGGCTAACCCATATTAGAATATGATCTAATCAAATCGAATCCAATTCGAATCAGATTCGAATCCAATTCGAATTAGGAGCTAAGGTTTGCAACACCTGCTAGGATGTTTATCTTGCAAACATGATCTAATCCAATTAGACCCTTGATAAGTTTTCTTGTGTGTGACCCATTGGGTTCCATACTTAGCCAGCAATAGGTGTGAGTGCGAGTTGACCCAACTTGATTAGAACTCTTCTAATCGATTTAAGTCCAAACTGCGCGAACCCGAACTTAACAATTAGAATCCTTTCTAATTGGTGATCGAATTAACTCTTTAATTTGATCAAACCTATAAAACAAGATTGACGTCTAGCAACGTGTCATGTCTATCCGGAAAATATGGAATTTGGTGGAAATACCAAAAATACCCTTCAGTGGCAAGTTACCATGCAATTCAATCCTTTAATCAAACTGCATCCCAAAAATGCATATGAGTATGAATATATGTCAAACTCAATTTCATATTCATATTTTTCTCAATCTTTTAATGATAATTCAAATAATGAAACATTAGAAACTCTTTCTAATTTTCATTCTACTTTGATCAAAGGTTTCCTGAATTATCATATGATTAGAATAAATAGGATGCTATCTTCTCTTACTAGAAGTGATTAATTCCTTGTTGACCTACTCATAATCTTCGTACACAATTCACCATATCCAGAAGACCTCGTACATAACTTATTATCATGAATGAGTGTAAACCAAAATATGGGTTCATGTGCACAAGATACCATGGTGATCTCAGGTCATAGGATCAGTTGCACAACTCCCACTAAGAGAATCATCTTTTGACATGTAAGTAAGACTTCATAAGATTTCTCTTTGTAGGTCAATTCAGTGAACTCATTCCTCTAATGAGCACCCACATCTTTGTATTAGTGTCTCCACACAAATGATTGTGAGATCAATCATCCTCTGCATCGAGCATACATAAGACATGCCAGTCTTTCCGGTAATCATTGATCCCCGACTCAATATACCAATGACTGGGAATATTTAAGATTAGGATTTTAGAATTTTAAGTCTCACTAGTATGATCTCATCATAGTCTTAAAATCATTGCCCTAATCTAAGGAGTTTATCATAAATATAATCAACAGCATATGATAAAACATAACGCCTTTATTCATATTTAAATGTCATGTACATGATTTGGACAAATCAAAAGAAAAAACCTTTCGCAATACATATTGCGATTGGCTTGTAGGGCATCTACTCTTTCAATCTCCCACTTGCACTAAAGCCAATCGCTCTTATATTTTATCCCCATACAATCGAGGTGGCGATCGAACTGCTGTTGTGGTAGAGCTTTAGTGAATGGGTCTGCTAAGTTGTTCTTTGTGTCTACTCGTTCAATGACTATGTCTTGTCTCTCGACGATCTCTCGAACGAGGTGGAAGCGTCTTAGAATGTGCTTGGATTTGTGATGAGATCTTGGTTCCTTTGCTTGAGCAACAGCTCCAGTGTTGTCACAATAAACTGAAACTGGTCCAGCAATCTCAGGAACTACTCCCAACTCAGCGATGAACTTCTTCATCCAGACAGCTTCCTTAGCGGCTTCACTTACAGCGATGTATTCTGCCTCAGTAGTTGAGTCAGCTACAGTTTGCTGCTTGGAACTCTTCCAGCTCACTGCACCACCATTTAGGGTAAAGACATACCCTGAAGTGGACTTGCTATCATCTGGATCTGATTGAAAACTAGAATCAGAAAATCCTTCTAGTTTCAACTCAGATCCTCCATAAACTAGAAAAATATCTTTAGTCCTTCTTAAGTACTTAAGAATATTTTTCATAGCTATCCAATGATTTTCTCCTGGATCAGCCTGGAATCTGCTTGTTATGCCTAAGGCATAAGCAACATCAGGCCTAGTACATAGCATAGCATACATAATTGATCCTACTGCCGAAGCATAGGGAATAGAATTCATTCTATTCCTCTCTTCAGATGTCTTAGGAGACATCTTCTTAGAGAGACGTATGCCATGACTCATAGGTAAGTAACCTCTTTTACTTCCTTCCATGCTGAATCTTTTTAGCACACGATCTATGTACTTAGACTGGGACAAGCCTAGCATCCTTTTAGATCTATCCCTATAGATCTTTATACCAAGTATATAGGATGCTTCTCCCAAGTCTTTCATGGAAAAGCTTTTTGATAGCCAAGTCTTGACCGATTGTAACATTGGAATATCATTTCCAATGATTAGTATGTCATCTACATACAATATTAAGAAGACAACGGCATTCCCACTAGTCTTCTTGTACACACATGGTTCATCCACATTTTTGATAAAACCAAACTCTTTGACTGTTGTATCAAAACGGATGTTCCAACTCCTCGATGCTTGCTTTAATCCATAAATGGATCTCTTAAGCTTGCATACTTGATTTGCTCTCCCACTTGAGGCAAATCCTTCTGGCTGTGTCATGTAAACCTCTTCCTCAAGATAACCATTAAGGAAGGCGGTTTTGACATCCATCTGCCAAATTTCATAATCATAGTATGCAGCTATTGCAAGCAAAATCCGAATAGATTTAAGCATGGCAACTGGTGAAAAAGTTTCATCATAGTCAATTCCTTGCTTTTGCCTGAAACCTTTTGCCACCAATCTAGCCTTGTAGGTTTTTACTTGGCCATCTGCTCCAATCTTCTTCTTATAGACCCATTTGCAACCTATAGGGTTTACACCTTCTGGTGCATCAACCAAAGTCCATACTTGGTTGGTATACATAGAGTCTATTTCGGATTTCATAGCTTCTAACCATTTGTTAGAGTCATTACTCATGATAGCTTCCGAATAGGTCAGAGGATCATCATTTTCGATGATGTGGGCTTCATCATTCTCAATGATAAACCCATACCTCTTAGGTGCATTTCGCACTCTATCTGACCTTTGGAGAGGAGATGTGTGTTGTGGTTGTACTTCATCAATGGGTACATCTGGTTGAAGAATTTCTTGTGTTTCTATTTGGTCTTGAACTTCATTAAGTTCAATTCTTCTTTCACTGCCCTTTTCTAAGATAAACTCTTTTTCTAAGAAAGTGGCATGCCTACTAACAAATACCTTTTGTTCAGTAGGGTGATAGAAGAGATATCCAATACTTTCTTTGGAATAACCTATAAATGTACATTTATCTGATCTAGCACTTAGCTTATGTCCAAAATTTCTTTTGACATATGCTTGGCAGCCCCATATTTTAAAATTTTTAAGATTGGACTTTCTACCTCTCCATATCTCATATGGAGTACTAGATACAGATTTTGAAGGTATCCTGTTTAGCACATATGTAGCAGTTTCTAAGGCATAACCCCAGAAGGAAATAGGAAGATCTGTAAAGCACATCATGGACCTTACCATATCTAATAGAGTACGATTCCTCCGTTCAGCTACACCATTTAGTTGTGGCGTATACGGAGGTGTCCATTCAGAGAGAATGCCCTTTTCTTTAAGATGATTTAAAAATTCACTAGAAAGGTATTCACCTCCTCGATCAGATCGAAGGATTTTAATACACTTTCCGGTTTGTTTTTCAACCATACTTTGATACTCTTTAAACTTATCAAAGGCTTCGTATTTATGTTTCATAAGATACACAAATCCGAACCTTGATAAATCATCAGTGAATGTGATGAAGTAAGAGTATCCACCTCTAGCTGGAGTTGTCATAGGACCACATACATCTGTATGTATAAGTCCTAATAACTCACTTGCCCTTTCTCCATGTCCAGTGAATGGAGACTTGGTCATTTTTTCCATAAGACAAGATTCACAAGTTCCTAATGATTCATAATCATAAGGATCAAAGAACTCTTCTTTGTATAACTTGTTGATTCTTGATTCACTTATGTGACCAAGTCGGCAATGCCAAAGGAGGGTATTATTCACTTCCTCTCTCTTTCTTTTATTGCTTTTATTAATATGAAAGACATTGTCATTAAGTAATAAAACTAGAAGACCATTTTCCATAATGCCATTGCAAAGATGCTTATTAGAAAAATAAATAGAGCAACCATTGCCCTTTCCATTAATTTCAAAACCTTTCTTTAACAACAAAGGAATGGAAATTACATTTCTAATAATTTTGGGCATATAATAACAATCTTCTAATTGTAGGAGCTTTCCCGAAGGCAATTCCAAGTTGTAGGTTCCAACAGCTTCAGCCTGGATGGACTCTCCTCCAACACCATACAGCTCGAAGTCACCTTTCTTCAAAATTTTAATTTTCTGTAGTCCATGCAAAGATTTGCAAATGTGAAAACCACAGCCGGTATCCAATACCCATGAATTTGAATTTGAAGAACTTAATGACAAGTTGGCATGTAACATAAACATACCTTTTGATGCAACTCTTGCATCGGTCTTCATACTTGCAAGAAAACTCTTGCAATTCCTTTTCCAGTGGCCAGCTTTGCCGCAATGAAAACAGGTACTTGATCCGGAGTTTTTCTTTCCTTTTTTCTTTTTGATGCTACTCTTGGGGTTCAATCGTTTCTTAGAACCCTTATTTCCCGATTTCCTCATAGAGGTGCTATTTATAAGGAGTGGACCTTTATCCTTCTTAATATGCCCTTCAGCTGTTTTGAGCATATTTAACAGCTCGGGCAGGGAGGTGTTCAGCTTGTTCATGTGAAAGTTCACAACAAACTGAGAGAATGAATCAGGCAGTGATTGCAGGATCAAATCCTGACTGAGCTCACTATCCATAGCAAAACTTAATTGACTTAATCTGGTGATCAAGTCTATAACCATAAGAACATGGTTTTGCACTGGAGTTCCTTCATTCATTCTAGCACGGAACAACTGCTTAGATATCTCATACCTAGCAGTCCTGCTTTGTTCTCCATACAACTCTTTTAAATTGAAAAGTATGGATTGAGTGTCCATGCCTTCATGTTGCCTCTGTAATTCATTGTTCATAGAGGCAAGTATGATACATTTGACAGTCACACTGTCATTTTTCCACATCTTATGTGTGGCAACCTCCTCTTTTGTAGCATCATCCCCTAGATCTCCAAGATCAGGGGTTTCAAGTATATAGAAAATTTTCTCCTGAGTGAGTACTATCTTTAAATTCCTCAACCAGTCCATATAGTTTGGTCCGGTCAACTTGTTGGCATCTAAGATGCCTCTTAGTGAAAGTGAAGAAGCCACTTAATAATTCTACATATGCAAGAACAAAACTAATATAAGCAGACCAATCATGATGACATGTTTGCAACTAGATAAGGACTTTAATCTAATTTGTCTCCTACTATTTTTATCGAATATCATAGCCCTCCCCTATGATAAACGTGAAAATATAATTTTTCTTAGTAGGGTTGAGATCCTAATTCATCATAAAAAGCCTTGTGTTTACACAACAAACTCTTATGAGTTCAAAGGTAGAAAACTCTTTCCAATTGCATCTCATGCAATTCTCAACTTTATCTTGTCCTCTTAAAATACTTATTGCCTTGTGTTAGCACAACAAACAATAATATTTTAGTTAAGTCAAACCCTTCATTTCCATATAGTCATATTCGAATAATATTGCCCTTGTGGTTGCACAACAAGGCAATATATTAAAATATGCCATAAGCATCTTAATGCACCAAGACAGTATAACATCAGTCCCCATTGCAAGTCTTGTGTTAGCACAACAAACTAGCATGGATCTTGACATAATAATATCGAGGCATGAAGGAAGGCTATCAATAGTGTTATATCAATATTAAGCTTATCCATAATAGGCAATCAAACAATTGGCCAGGTAAGCAGGTGGGAGGCTCCCCTTACTCAGAGAGTAAGGTCCTAATTAAGTAACCACCTTTAGTACTTTCCTTAGACACCAATTAGATTAATTGTTCTAGAATGGGTTAGCTCAAAGTTTTTCAACACTATGACTTAATATAATTTTTATTGAGGGCTTACTAGTCTCTAGCACATTCTTTAATTGTAACATACATTTAACATGTCTAAAATAAACTATTATGCATCATGGCTATCTCATAGCATGTATAAATCATAAGCAATTAATTAACATGCTTCAACATATTTTCATATGGAAAATTTCATATCATGATATTTTATTACATAACATATCATATATTAATCATACATTTCAGCATTTCTCTAAGCATATGACATAACTATCTCATAGTAAATTAATAATCATACATAATTATTTGATTGAACCAATTAAGGATGGCTCTGATACCACTGAAGGGTTTTAGCATGTTATAATGCGCAGCGGAAGCTAGGGATTTTAAAATTTTCTTAATAAAGTCCCTATGCATGAAACCCTTTTAAGCCTAGATCACCTTAATGATTATAATCAAATGATATAAAATAAATGCAGAATTAGTAGAATACCTCAAACGCTAATCCAAAGTGTACAATCTCCACGAGGCGTCCAAGTGTCCGCCCTCCAATGGTGATCCACACGAAAACTTGATCAAGACTTTAGCTCCAAAGACTTTTGATCCTTAATGCAGAATTCTTCTAAAGAACTCTAATGGCTTGCTTTCCTTCCTTTCTATTTTCCTTTAGCCTTCTAAAATCACTTCTAATCCTTTTGTCCTAAAGAAGACCACCTTGTCTTGGCTTAGGACACACTAGAAGCAATGCTAGAAAGAAAGAAACTAATGTAAGAAAGAAAGAAAGAGGAGTGGGGTGGAATTGGAATGATGAAACCCATGGAGTGCTAACCTATTTATAATAGGTGTAGGGATGCATCTCCAAGGGATGCATCCCATCCACACATCCTTTCATGAAAGGGCATCATCTAAAGGGCCATATCAAATAAGAGGAGGTGCAGATCAAGTGAGGAGGTGTATCAAATGATATGTCCTTTCATGTGGTGCCATATTTTGACCAAGTCAACATCACATGCTAATCACATGTCCATCACGCCTCACCTCTTGATCTTTCATGATGATGATCCAAGGGCTCCAATGCAAGGTGCCATTCACTTGACCCATTATGTCTTCATCCAATGGTGGGATTAAGATCCAATGGTCAATTATGGTAGCCATCCTCTAACCCAATCCAATTGGGTTAAACCAACTCTCCATTATGTCTTCATCCAACGGTAGATCAAGATCTAACGGTCTAGATTGAATGATTTATTAAATCTAATCCAATTAGACTCAAACCAAGCCAATTAGGTGCCAACTCTTGGCTAACCCATATTAGAATATGATCTAATCAAATTAAATCAATTAAGAATCAGATTCGAATCCAATTCGAATCAGATTCGAATCCAATTCGAATTAGGAGCTAAGGTTTGCAACACCTGCTAGGATGTTTATCTTGCAAACATGATCTAATCCAATTAGACCCTTGATAAGTTTTCTTGTGTGTGACCCATTGGGTTCCATACTTAGCCAGCAATAGGTGTGAGTGCGAGTTGACCCAACTTGATTAGAACTCTTCTAATCGATTTAAGTCCAAACTGCGCGAACCCGAACTTAACAATTAGAATCCTTTCTAATTGGTGATCGAATTAACTCTTTAATTTGATCAAACCTATAAAACAAGATTGACGTCTAGCAACGTGTCATGTCTATCCGGAAAATATGAAATTTGGTGGAAATACCAAAAATACCCTTCAGTGGCAAGTTACCATGCAATTCAATCCTTTAATCAAACTGCATCCCAAAAATGCATATGAGTATGAATATATGTCAAACTCAATTTCATATTCATATTTTTCTCAATCTTTTAATGATAATTCAAATAATGAAACATTAGAAACTCTTTCTAATTTTCATTCTACTTTGATCAAAGGTTTCCTGAATTATCATATGATTAGAATAAATAGGATGCTATCTTCTCTTACTAGAAGTGATTAATTCCTTGTTGACCTACTCATAATCTTCGTACACAATTCACCATATCCAGAAGACCTCGTACATAACTTATTATCATGAATGAGTGTAAACCAAAATATGGGTTCATGTGCACAAGATACCATGGTGATCTCAGGTCATAGGATCAGTTGCACAACTCCCACTAAGAGAATCATCTTTTAACATGTAAGTAAGACTTCATAAGATTTCTCTTTGTAGGTCAATTCAGTGAACTCATTCCTCTAATGAGCACCCACATCTTTGTATTAGTGTCTCCACACAAATGATTGTGAGATCAATCATCCTCTGCATCGAGCATACATAAGACATGCCAGTCTTTCCGGTAATCATTGATCCCCGACTCAATATACCAATGACTGGGAATATTTAAGATTAGGATTTTAGGATTTTAAGTCTCACTAGTATGATCTCATCATAGTCTTAAAACCATTGCCCTAATCTAAGGAGTTTATCATAAATATAATCAACAGCATATGATAAAACATAACGCCTTTATTCATATTTAAATGTCATGTACATGATTTGGACAAATCAAAAGAAAAAACCTTTCGCAATACATATTGCGATTGGCTTGTAGGGCATCTACTCTTTCACATCTCTGCTCCTCTTCTTTTGTATTCTATCTTTTGAATCTTGTGTTTCCTTCCAGACAATTTCCATATTCTTGGCCCTGTCTACCAGGTCATCATAGTTGGTTGAGTGCACTACGGCCAAACCCCGACGTAATTGAGGCTTCAATCCTTCTTCAAATCTCCTCATCCGGGACTCTGCATCTATGACGAGGGTGGGAGCAAACCGAGCTAACCTGTCAAACTCTGCCTCATACTCATCCACGATCATAGTTCCTTGAGGCAGATTTAGAAATTCTCTCTCTAGCTCCCTAAGGCGACTTGAAGGGAAATACTTGGAGTAGAAGGCTGTGCGAAACCTTTGCCAGGTAAGTGCCTCCTGCTCGGGTGCCAATGTGCGCTCCACAGACATCCACCAATGATGAGCTCGGTCCTGAAGCATATAGGTGGCAAATCTGACCTTCTCTTCATCGGTGCACTCCATTGCTCTGAAGGCTTTCTCCATTTCCTCTATCCAGGCTTCGGCCTCTTAAGGACTAGTGGTGCCTTTAAAAACCGAAGGAGCCATTCTCTTGAATTCAGCTATACTCCTTCTTTGCTCCGGAGGATCAACGACTTGCTGGATTGGTTGCTGAGGTTGTTGCCTCTGTTGGCGTACTAACCCAACGACCTCCTCAATCAGTTCGAGCACCCGGGTTTGATTTCCGGCGGCAGTTTCTGGAGTTGATTGACCTTGGGGTCCTGAGCTATGCGATGCCTCGCCAGCTTGGTTGGTAGGGGCTCTTCCCCGAGAGCCTCTGACCATCCGATTCAGGCTACGGACACGACGAGGCGGCATTCTGATTTAGTAAAAATATATAGATGTTATAAAATCATCCAAACAGAATATTACGAAATAGTTAATAAAATAAATAAACATTATCCCCTTATCTGGTTCCTACCCATCTCTCAACCTTTCTGACGGATCTTAGGAATCCTAAAACTTAGGCTCAATATAATTGTTTCAGTTACAATCCCTAGTGATCTTAAACCTGGCTCTGATACCACCAAATATGTCACGCCCCGAGCCCGAGGCGCGGCAGACGCCGCACGCCCGCACGGCGGGCCGCACAGGCGTGCAAGGCATCGGATCATATCAAAGCAAATACAAATGTTCAAAACTGACATAATTATTTAAATTTATTCAAAAGCAGTCTTACAAAATTGCAAAATAGCATATGTCAACATAATTTAAATGTCCAAACTAATCTAACTAAAATGCCAATAACTGAAGGAATCGTCGGAAAATCTAACGCACTCCTCAATCCCGTGAGATCAAGCCTCTGGATCTGAAAAATGGAGAAAATAGAATAATGAGCTAGACTAGCCCAGTAAGCAACAAAATACCCCAAAGTGGGGTCAGAGCATATCAGATCAAAATACAGGATAACATTTCCTTTTGCAAATAAAATCAAAGTCGGAAATGCGAAAGCATTCCTCTCTGCTCTCTCTTACTTTGTCCTTGATGTTTTTTGTTTGCCTCCGACACTAAAGGGATGCCCCCTGGTCCTGCCCTTCGACTAAGAAGCAGAGGCATACTTTCTGGAATAAATCATAAATAATATTGTTTTGTTGTTTTCAAAACTTATTATCATTTTTTCAAAAACTCTGATACCAGAATCTCAACATAATAGGCTACGACCACGTAACCCAGTGGCATGGGTTGCACAGAGTGCTAGAAACCACTATTGTTAGTCACCGGTGGAAACGGTGTCCAGAAACCACTATTCTAATCACCGGTGGCGCGGTGTCGAAACCGGTTCCTCACAGATTACAAGTCGACAGGTCCAACGTATAATCCCCATTAGCGGGGCCAGAACAGAACAGAACAGATCATAGCCATGCTGAGAATACATATATATAAAAACATATTTCACAAATTTTCCAGTCATAGTTTACGGATTTCAGAGCATAATTTTCAAATGAAATTTAACATGCCAGACCCATTTTACTAAATACAAAACATATTTCAGAATTTAATCTATTTATCAAATAATTTGAAAATCGCACTTGAAGTATTAAGTTACTTACCTCTTCTCGCTTAATCCCTACTTCAGATAGGCGGATCAGGTTCACCTGTTTAAATTTAATTAATTCCTTGTTAATTTCAGATCTAAGCAAAAATCCAAAAATAATACTACTGGGCACGGCCCAACAGGGCCCAGAGTTGGTCCATAATGAACATGGCCCGATAGGGCCCACATCAGACACGGCCCAATGGGCCCACATAGACTCGGCCCAATAGGGCCCTCCCAAGGTTGGCCTCTAATTTGTTCATTTATGCAATAAAAATTCGTTTCAGGGACCAATGTCTAATTACATAGCACCGTTCCGTAATAAAACTTGGGTAAAAGGACCAAACAAATATAGTTGAGGGCCTTTATGTAATAAATCTTTCCTACAGGGATCAAATACAAATTTCAGAATACCTTTTTGTGAAATAATATACTATCAAGGGCTTAACTGTAAAATTGCATTTTTTGGCCAAACGGACTCGGGTTTCGGGTTCCGGGCTTCGGGTCTAAACTGGGTTTCGGATCTTGGGTTTCGGGTCTGAACTGGATTTCGGGTTTCGGGTTTTCTTCTCTTTTTTTTTGTTTCGGGTTTCGGGTTCGAACCGGGCCCAAGTTGGGCCCGCAGTGAATAGGGCCCGTGAACAAGGCCCTTCCCCAAACCCCCACGAATAGGGAAAGAAGAAGAGGAAGAAGGGACTGGCGGGGGGGGGGGGGGGGGGGTCAGCCTAGGCGGCCGGGAGCTGTTGCCCGGTCGACGGCCGGCCGACTACAGTGGCGGCCGGCGGCTGCTGCAGCGACGGGCGTCGAAGGAAAACCGAATGATCTCGGTTTGGGGCCAAAGCAAAGGAAGGAAATCAAGCATGTTATTTGGCATGGAATCAAGGGCAAAAGAGGAGGGAAGCTCACCGGCGGTCGACGGAAGTGGCGGCTCTCGGCCAAGGGAGGCTCGGTCCGATGTCAAGCGGCGGCGGCGATGGCACTTTCCGAAGAGGAAGGAGATCTCGAAACAGGGGAAGCTTGAGTGGTGGTGGTGGTTGGCCGAGGCGGCTCACCGGCGACTTGGGAAGTGGGAGCAGAGGAAGGAGAGGAAGAGGAGAGGGAGGAGAGGAAGAAAAGGGGACTCGGCGGTGGCCCTAGGGAAGGATAGATGGGGGTTTTATCTCCCCATCATAACGGCCCTCCGCCGCGAAAATCGCGGCGGTCGAGCGCGATCCGCGGCCGTGATCGGCCGCGGTGTGACCGAAGGGGGGTGCCGCGGGATACCCGCGGCGCCCTTGCCCCATTTGTCCCCGGAGGAGCCGGAGAGGATCGCAATCGCGATCCTCTGTTCCGGTCCTCCCAAAAATAGAAACGGGGCTGAAGTCGGCTGGGGCTGCCGACTTCAGCCCCATATCTTACATTGTTACACTCATGTCATGGTGGATGCTTATATTAAAGGAGCTCTTATCTAACTTAACTTGCAGTCATGCACTGTCGTAACAAATTCAGGCTTCATGATTAATTTTCTATTAACAAAAATTCATAATACTGCAAGTTTTCAGAAGAAATATAGGAGGTGTTGGAGATTAAAGTATGAAAGAAGAGAATCAAATTAAAAAGAAAAGTATAACATATAGACAAAATTTCAAGTTGTTTGCAAATACTTGGTGAAGATTTTGCAAAAATAAGACCACTAGTTATTTGAAAAATTCAAGAATGTTCGTAGACCATGATTTCTTTATTAATCAGTAGGAAATCAGAAAAAATGTTTTTACTGATAAAATTGAGAACGATTAGAGTTTCTTTTCAGTAAGTTGGAGAATAATGCAAGATACTAACAATGTTTCATTTTAACAGGTGCTGTGTTGGTTGTTTGTCTTGTCATTACCTGCAGGTTTGTAACACTGTTGCCATAATTATACGATTGTAGATCATGGATTTTTTCCTTTAAAGTGCCGACATTGTCATTTGGGTTCTCATTTCTAAATGCTTACATTATTGGCTGCAGCTTATGGACTTCTGCAATCATTTTAATAGTGTTGGCAATGATTTTGGTTGATATGATGGTAACTTCCAAATAGCAATTCCAAATATTCTTTTTAGTTCTTGATACTCATCCAGTCATGCATGGATGACCTACCAAAGTTTATGCAGAAATTCGTTTGTTACTTTTGCAATCATTTATATTCATATCTAGGGCTATCATGCCTTTGGCTTGTTTTCTCATGAAAATAATTTTTCACTCCAATTGAAACCGTTCTGTCCAAGCAAGTGTGAGGCTTATGTAACCTAGTTTTTCCATACTAGATTATTTATAACGATTTGTCAATTTAACTTGCTATCTTTAAGGCACAAGATCAACTTTTGCACATGATATTGACAAATATAAATGCATTGCACTGCACAGATCTATTTTTTTAGTGTTGCAAGAAGTGCTGCAAAAAATATACGGTGAATAGATCACTGTACAAAATGATACAAGTACAACATCCTCAAGATTTGAAATAAGTTTTCAGTAAATTTCTGTAAACAAAAACTAGAAAGAAATACAACCATAGATTTTTTTATTATGTACTAATCTTTGTTGTTAACCAATCACAAAACTTGGTTTTAGAATATTTGAGGTTAATAAATTAAATGAACCATCTGTTTTCTTTTAAATGCTTATAAACTAAAAACCCTGAATAAAATTGAAGAGGTTATTGATTATAGATTGTCTAGCTTGGCACCAGGACAATGTGTCAATGGTATGGTCACTAGCAATATGCATTCAGCATGAAGCTATGAATTACAGAGGAAAAGCTTGTGGGCTATTGATCAGGGGCGGCCCAATACATTTGGGGGCCTAAGGTGAACTCATTAGAAGAGGCCTTTTATTATTATTATTTTAATGATGAAAAATTTTAATAAGTATAAAAAAACTTTAAAATTTTATTTAAAAATAATTCGTCTAGCTTTTTGAGAAGCGAAATTACTAATTAAACTTTTATACTCAATATCCATTAAAATACTATTTTCAATCGATAATATATCTAATCCATTTAATCTTTCTTGTAACATAGTTGATCGCAAATAAGATTTTATCAACTTTAATTTGGAAAAAATTCTTTCAGCAGAAGCAACTGTTACAAGTATTATTAATAATATCCTATATGCAATGCATGCATTTAGAAAAGAATATGTTTTTTTTATAAAACTTAAAATATCAATAGGGGTACTAGTTTCTGTTTGTAAAACTTTTTTTAAAACTTTTAACTCTGAAAACAGATCAATACCATCAATATCAGAATATTCACCCTGTTTTAAAAAGTTTTCAAGATTAAGACAACACTTTTTCAGATCATCTTCATTCAAAGATTTTAACTTTCTAAAATTAAAGAAAAAACCAAAAATATTTTCATATATGATAAATTGTTCAAACCTATTTTGAATTGAAGAAATAGCTTGATCTACTATATATAAAAAGTAATCAATTCTAAAAGATTCTTCAGCTGATCTTGTTGTCTCATCATCACTATTTTCATCAAAATATTTTTTTCTACGGATCACACATTTTTCAAGAAATGTAGGTTCTATTTCCATTTCATTTGCAATTTCTTAGATGAATTCAAAGCATTCATGAATCCATTTTTTCTATAACTTTTCAAATAAGAAAGAAGACCTTTTAATTGATCTATAGCAAAATCAATATGTATGTCTTCAGATTGTAAAATCTTACTGACTGAGTTAACAGCAAACAATATATCGTGCCAAATATTCATGCCCAATAAGAACTCAAAATTTTCAATCTCATATGTAGCTAAACATGTGGCTTCACTCTTTGTTTTAGGATCTTCACTAGTTTCCGCTAATTGAACTAAGGCATATCTTATTTTAGGAGCTTGGTTTTTAATTGCTTTGATACTTTCAATACGACTTTTCCAACGTGTTTGTGACAAGGGTTTTAGAGTCAATGTGGATATATTATTATGTAACATTTTTCATTGTTTGTATGAGGAAATAAGGTATAAATTCGTTGTATCACTCCAAAAAAAGATATAGCCTTAGGACATGAGTTAGCAATATCACATAATACTAAATTCAAGTTATGACATCCACAGGGTGTGTAAAACGCTCTAGGATTTATATCTAATAATCTTCTTTGTACACCTTTGATGTTTTTCTTTCATATTAGATCCGGTCATACCCTTGTCCTCTTATATCATTAACCTCAAGTTTATATTTTTTTATTATATTTATAAGTTCATTAAAAAGGCCTTTTTTAGAGGTATCATCTACTTCTAAAAATTCTAAAAAATATTCTACTTCTACTGGACTTGTTGAAGTATCTACACATCTTAAAAGTAGGATCATTTGTTCCTGATGGCTTGCATCAGGAGTGCAATCAAGTATTACAGAAAATTATTTTGCTTTAATCTTTTTAATTATTATAGCTTTAATGTCAGATGCTAACATTTGAATTAATTAATTTTGAATATTATGACCTAAATAATGATTGTGAATTTCACCATGTTGAATGCGTCGAACATGTTCTTGCATTACTGGATCAAATTCTGCAATCGTTTCAATAAAACTTAGAAACTTTCTGTTATTGCTTTGATAGATCTTTGCATTCTTTCCTCGAAATGCTAAATTATTTTTTGCAAGATTTTTTACGACAACAGTAATTCTCAATAGTACTTTTTTCCAATGATCCTTTTCTTGGTTTATTTGTTCTTGGAGACTTTTATCAATTATCTTATTATTTAGCAATCTCACTTCTAAATCAATCCACCTATTAATACTAATGATATGTTCATTAGTTGTTTCATGACTTTTAAGCTTGATACCTAATTTTTTTCAATCCCTACTTCCTTCATTGACTAATTGACTCGTGCTAGGCTTTGAATCAAATAATTTACAACAAAAACAATATACTCTATCCAAATCTTTCGAATACACTAATCATCTTCTATCATATTTTTCACCATTAGGTAACTTACGAATGTAATATATCGTAGAGAAGTGTCTATTATTTTCATCCTTAGAAAAATGAAAATCATAATCTCTAATTGGGCCTCTTTCCACTATTAGATCTCTAAATTTTGTATCAATCTTTTTCTATTAACCAAGATCATATAAATTTGTAGGAATAGAACTAGTTTCACAATCTTTTTTCTTTTTTATCCTATCTCCATCTGATTTTTCATTGTGCTCTTTACTAGATATTGTTTCAATAGCAATCTCATTTTTTAACTTTATTTCGGGTGCCTGTTCTGTTGCTAATTCCTGAGTTGAATTTGATGTGGTGTTTTGTTTGTTTGTAACAACAAATCTATCTAGAGCTCCTTTTTGAGATTGAATGAGTTTATCGATTTTTCTTTTCTTTTTGAGTTTTTCATACCCACAGTTATATTTTCTATTAGACATTTTAATCTATAAATAATATTATCAAACTAAGCAATTAAAAAAACACCTTAAACAAATCAAAATATAAAAAAGTTAAAAATGATAAAACTTGATTGTGTCAAAAAAAAACAAACTCGGATCCCAACAAGTAGTGCCGACCTTAATTGTGTCGAGAAGAGGCGGAATAGTGTCGAACTCGACGGCGAGAAGGGGCCGAATAGTGCCGAACTCGACAGTGAGAAGAGGCCGAACCGCCGAAGTCACAACCAATCTACAATTGTACCATAAAAATCAATTCTAGTGTCTCTAACTTGACTAAATAAAAATTAATTAGACCAAAAGATTAATTAATAAACTAACTCAGAAGCTAATGCCTAATAGAGGACTGAGAGGAGAGACGGTGGATTAGATTCTCACCGGTCACCACTGCCAGGGATCAGTGGGATGCTAACGGTCCAACGGAGCCGAGCTGCCAAGGAGGCCGGAGCGGCGGAGCCCGGAGGTCGGAGGAGCCGAGGAAGGCGAGGAGAGCTAGAGAGGACTCCTCTCAGAGGATGGAGCCGAGCTGCCGAGGAGGCCGGAGCTCGGAGGTTGGAGGACGGGAGGACACGAGGACGGCGACGTCGGCGAGGAGAGCTGGAGAGGAGATCCGAAGCAGGGGTAGTCCAAGATCTAGAGAGGAGATCCGGCCGGCGGTTCAAGAGCTGGAGAGATCCGGCTGGCAGCTTGCCACTCGCCGGGTTCTTGTCTTTTTGGAACCGGAGGAGGAGGACCGAGGATGGTGGACTTTAGAGCGGAGCCGACTAGCCGAGGAGGCCGGAGCCCGAAGGTCGGAGCCTCGGAGGAGCCGAGGACGGCGAGGAGAGATGGAGCGGTGGAGCCTGGAGAGGATCCGGAGCGGAGGCTTCAAACCGTTCTTTTGTGCTTTGAAACCCGAGCTGTCGAGCTGAAGAACTGAAGAAGCCGAGCTGCCGAGTCTGTCGAGAACCGGAGAAGATTCAGCAATAAAAAAGAAACCACCGGCAGAGAAGGGGGGAGAGAAGGGGGAGAAAATGCCTGTTGCTTGTCGTAGCCGTTGCCTAGGGCCTAGGCGCCTAACTGTCTGTCGTCGGGGAGACGCCGAAGGGACGCATTGTAGCGGCGTAGCCCAGTAGCCGTCGCCCACTGCCCAGCTATGAGCTAGCTTTCACATCCGAAAGTTGTGCATTAATTAAGCCAAAAAAAAAAAAATGAGCCGTGGGGTGGGGGCCTTCCCTGGGCCGGGGGCCTTAGGCAACCGCCTCAGTCGGCTGCAGTCGCCTAAAGCTCGAGCCGTCCCTACTATTGATTGCTCCCAAATATTTTTGGAGGTTGTCAAATATTCTGCATTCACCTTCATCTCTTTGTTCTCTTGCTGAAAAGTACTTGATTGTTGGCCTAGAATTAGCTCTAAGCCATATGACCAACCCTATGTTGCAACTCAATTACCCTTGTGGATAAGTCAGGCTTGGGAATGCGTATTTTTGTAGTCTAACAGGAATGCTTACATGATAAGTCTTTTAGTTATATAAGACCTGAATGTCATTAGAGTAGATTTTATCAGTCCCTCACTTTCTATAAGCTCTCAAGTGGCACACATCAAGTACATGAAGCTCATGATGTTGGATCTTGCCTTTGTGTTACAAGCCAAGCACCACTTTTATCAAGCCGATAGCAACTACCTGTTGTGCTTGAAATGGGCCCTAATAATGTTAGCTTTTGAATTTTACTAAAAAATATTAGTTTGTAGAAATCAATTGAAATGGTGCGGTTATGTACAACAAACACTTGAGAAGGCTCTACCAAGAAGAGGTGCTTTGGTCTTTTTGAAAGGAAGTAGACAAGAGAGGGAAGACCAGCGGTAACGTGGATGGAAGTTGTGAAAAAGGATATGAAAAATTTGAGATGAAATAATACATAGCCTCAAATAGGAATGCCTGGCAACTGAAAATTCAGAAAAGTTGACCTCAAATAATTGGGATGGGTTTGATCAAGGTTCACAGACCAGCAGTTGTACCGGCCAGTGACCGGTTCGGCATGGTTCGGGTTTGTGCCGTGCCGTTCCGGGGCATATCGAAAATAGGGAGAGGGAGGGGGAGAAAAAGAAAGAGGAAGAGGGAGGGTTGAGGGCTAAACTCGAATACAAACTCTAGCTAAGCAAGAGAGAGGGAGAGGGAGGGAGGGAGTTAGGGGAGGGTTAAGGGCTTACTAGGTTGAGAGTGAATGACATGCAATGTTCAACACCATTTTGATCCTCTAACAAGGGAGGGGGGATGCTCTTGAAACATCTTGAGACTGGGGGAAGGGCTTGAACCATCACGAGTTATAACCAAGCGTTTTACAATTGAACCGATGGTTTTATAATTGAACCTAGTGATTTTCGAACCCCTTGGTTCGGGTAGGTTTAATAGTTATTGTTATTGTATTAGGATGGGAGTTGGTGTGGAAAGCTATGTTTGACTGTTACATGCGGAAATAGCGTGCCAGTGTCATGTTCATTCTTTGTTAGTTATCTAGTTCTCTGATATCACCTTTTTTTCCCATTTTTGGGGCAATGAGAAAGATATTTGGATCTATGTACTTTATATCGGGCAAGTAAGCTAAGGAAAGAAAGCATGCATGCAGCAAGCAAGAACGAAAGATTGAACAAATCAATCAATGAATTTGAAAAAGAAATTGTAATCAGATTAGTCCAATTGTTATGAGACATCTCAAACACAATCATGTGATGAGCAGAGCTAAATCATTAGAACGCATGTTAGCACATTTTTAGCATTAATAGATAAAAAGTAATGATATGTTTTTTTGAAAAAATTAGCTTGGCTTAATAAATGTGCTAAGTTATATATTGGTATGACCCATCAAGTCAAGAATCGCCGAACCGTTACCAATCGGCATACTGGTCGGCCACTGGACCAGTTTGGTACCGGTACCGAACCGGCCAAACAAGCCACAGCATGTTGTGGCATTGCTGTGGCATTTAATGCCACAACCATAATGCTATGGCAAATCGAACCGAATTAGGTTTCGGTTCGCATCAAGTTCTCACCGAACCGGACGGAACCGGTCCAGTTCTTCAGGTTCAGCCTTGTATCGGCCGGTTCCAGCCTTGTAGGAACCGGGACCGTTTTCTGTGGCCGCACTGACCTAGTCAGAAACTGGACCGGTTCAGTACGGGCTAAAGTGGCCGGTACGGGCCAGTTCAACATTCCTTGCATCAAGTACTTCTTGTAGACACTTGGTACTTGGTAATATACCTATGGATTATCTAACATAATTTCAATTGGATAAGTATCAGCTTTGCAGGGTATAATACATCATAAGAATTTACTGCATCGATACATGATAGATTTGCAATAATGAACATATTGTAACCTAGGTAACACTAGTTTGGGCAATGGATAGATATTTGGGACAAAATAAGCCCATGATAGTGGTGAAACAAAAATAAGTGTCTTTGGAAAAGAATGCTATATGATCTGATATTTGGTTATGTTTTCTAAGGGTTTCTATTCCATACTTCACAATATTCTTCAAGTAAATTAGGTTGGTAGTGTTTGTGTCGGTTTGCAATCTTGGTATCGGATCCCATACCAATACTATCACAACCTAGGACCTTACCCAAAAAGTCTAGCCAGAAAGTGTTATTTGGGTTCATTAGTCCTATATAAGTACCCAAAATCTATCTAACTGATATGGGACTCAACAAACGCCCGCACGGATTCTGACATCCTTCCCTTATTTAAGCCTTAACATCCTCGCCAAGCTTAGGATCTAAATCTATTTATAAGTACCATAAATTCAATCACAAACACCACAAACAACATGTGATCAACCCAAATAGGCCCATGTTGTAGCATCATCTGGTCCACACGAGCCATGGGCTGGATCTGCTTTGATATTATTTGTCACAATCAAGGTACGTCGTATCGATTCTGGGCCTTGTACCAGTGCCACCCTGTTATTATGTCGATACACTTGGTACGGAGGACGGTTTGCGTACCGAGTGTCAGTACATCTCCTGTACTACATACAGATTTGGTAGTTGGTACTGTTATGGTACGTCCCTTACCGCCTGATTTGATACGATATGGCTTGGTCAACCTAGGACCTCATGCAAAAAAGTTAGCCAGAAGATGTTATTTAGATTTCTTGACCATATGGTTTTCGTACCCCCTCACATCATTTGGTACGGGGCATACCGTATTGTGCCAGGAGGAAACTAATTCGAAACTTAACTTCGAGTCGATACAAGCCCCGTACCACCTCGTACCAATGCATACCGCCTCGTACCGAGGTGTACTAACCTGTACCGAGCTGTACCGAAGTGCATACCAGTCCATACTGAAGCATGCTAACCCATAGTTTGTCATATTGGTCCGAACTGGACAGTTTGGAGCTTACTGTACCATACCGGTTCGGTACCAGTATCCGGTACGGATGGCGTACTAACACTTGGTACGCCAAAAAAACTTCAAACTGTACCGTACCGAATTGTGCTAGTGTGGCATCGATACGGAGTCCGATACCGAGATGACGAACCTTATACTGACCTGTATTGAGGCATAATAAAATAAAAATTAGCAAAAATTGTTAAAGAGCTATTTCTGTACAGGAGCGTATCATATCGTACCAAACTTATAAGATATCGATACGGTACCCGATACCGAGATTGCGAACCTTGCTTGACCGTGTATAAGTATCCAAGATCTACCTAATGCATAGCCTATGTGGGACTAAATACACCCCCACACGGGTCCTCACAAGTACCATATTGGTACACCTAGTATGAGGGTATGAGTATTGGTTTGGTACCCGTGCAGTACAATGTGCTCGGTATAGAGCGGTATGCACCAGTACTGTGAATCTTGGTTGATGTAATTCTAACTGGTTTTGCTTTCTTCTTTCAATTTTTCTGATGCAAATTCAAGGCTCTTGTCTAAGCGATTATGTTGCCTTGTCTTAGAAAACTTTGTTGTTTGCAGTCTTTGGATCAAGGTTGGGTTGAGAAGTTCCATAGTCATGAAGGTTTTGATTTTCTTTTTGGTTGTACCCTAGAAATACAATTTTTTTCCATTTTAGGAAGTCTTCTACTATGTTTTGCTAGGAAATGCTTGAAGGGTCCTATTTGTTTCTTTTTATTATTTCTTTCTTAGGGAGAAAGGTTTAAAATATTTCCTAGTCATCAAGTCTTGTCATGATGTAAAAGGAGAAAAAGAAGAGCGTGAGGTCAGTTTTGGTGATGAATAATCCATATGACTGCTTTCTGATCTATTTATGTGCTGTCTAGAACACTCATTTCCTCTTTTTGGGTTTGATTAATCACCTCATGTCATGGAAATAATTGCCATCAAGGGCAATGTTTTGTTCCTGATAGCAGTTTTTCAATACAGAAAATCTGAAATATATTTAGATTTTGTATATTTCAGATTTGAAATTTTATTCTGGTTCCCTTTGTTGTTGGTTCATTCTGCTAGATCACATCTACATCAGTTCTTCTCATGTCTGTGACTGCATAAGAAATGAGAGTAAGAGTTTAACTTAGGTTACTTATGGGTCCAACAAGAATTTTTTTGTATGCTTAATGTTAGGATCTCTAATATGGCGCAATTCTTTGCCTACATGAAGATATATAGATTACATATTGGCAGTTTTTACTTACGACAAGCTAATTTAGCAAATTTTGCAGACTTTTTCCCACAGAAAATTTTTGACTGTTTGTCTCAATCAACGTATGCTGAACCGGCCCGTACGTACTGTACCGGTACTGAGGCCAACCGGTATGGTTCGGCCGTGGAAAACGGTTTCGGCATAGGGGTCGGAACCGACTGGTTCCTGCTGCGTACTGATGCGAACCACTTCGGTTCGCACCGGTACCATCTGGTACCGGCACGGGGAAAAAGAAAGAAGAGGAAGAAGAAGAACAGGAAATAAGAGGAAGAAAGAAGAAGAGAAAGAGGAGAGGAAGAGAAAAAGGAGACTTACAGGTACCGGGCCTCATCGGGGTGATCCTCGTCGGGGCTTGCTCGCGGGAGAAGACTGGAGGAGAGAGGAGAAGAGCGCAGGAAAGAGGAGAAGAAACGAGAAGGCTCAGGAAGAATGAAGAAAATTCGACACGGGAAATGCGCCCGCGCGGGGAACGCGTCCACAAGGGAAACGGCGCAGGAAAACGCGTTGCGTGGTTGCGGTTTTAAATGAAAAAATGAGAAAAATGCGTGAAAACGTATTTTGTGCGCGCCCACGCTCCTGCACGCTCTCGCGCGCGCTGTCCCCGAGCTAGGTCGGTATGACCCGGTTCGGTTCGGTATGGTACGGTATCGATACCGTACCGGTACCAGTGCCCACGGGTACATCAGTATGGTTGGTACGGCGGACCTTAACTCTCAATTATACCTGGTAATTCTAAGTGGGCATGGATACAAAAGTTTATGATTGCACTTTGAGGAAAACTCAGATATTATAAGAACTTAGTCATGCCACAGGTTGAGTCTATTTACAGTGCAATTTTCTATTATAGGACAATAATGAAGATTTCTTTAACCTTATCTTGCATGGATTATGCACGGCCTTAGTTCTACTTCCCTTTTGGATTATGTCCAAAAGGTGCCAACTGTTTCTACTTTGTACTGTAGCATATCATGAAATGTAATATACCACATAGGCACATATAGACATCGGAAATAGAGGTTTTCCCGAAAGAACATACCCCATAGGAAAAGTACTTTCTTTTAGACTGGTTAGCGTGTAACCTAATCTTTGGGAGACCAATTAAAACAAAACAATTTTTTGTTAAAGGGGAACCGAGTACTCAAAAAACACTCAATTCGATATGCTGGGAGGTAATATGATTGATGCTGCGAGGGCATGGTTCTTTACTCAGATGTTGGTACGGGCTCTTTCTTCCCTGGCCCTGTTTTGGGCAGGCAAAGCAATACACTGGTTCCATGAGCGTGTCAGATGCTGGAGTCAGTCGATGTTGTCAACCAGCCTTTCACGCACTAGCCCATTAGTTTTGGTCTTTGGGTAGATAGAAGCCTCGTTGGACCAGCCCAAGATGCTCTCTTTTTTTTATTTCTGACACTATCACATCTAATGCTTACTGAGTTGCTGAAAAGCAACCTCCATGATGATGCTTTTTCAAACCTTCCTATGACTGAACAAGGGCCTTTTTCAACTTTCCCACAAATAGAGAATCTTGCGAGGCAAATCCTGCAACATATATTATAAAATCATTGGACTCTTGATTTCTATTGCTTTGCTTGTTATGATGATGTATACTGCAAAACTTAGTTTTTCCATATTCTTACATTGCACATCCTGGCAGGGAATTATGGCCATCCTGGAGATCCAACTGAATGCAGTTTCTGTTGTAAACCTTGTCATGTCAATAGGAATTGCTGTTGAGTTTTGTGTGCATATCACACATGCATTCTCGGTTAGTCTCATAATCTCTCATTTGTCAACTATTAATGCTACGAAAATTTACATTGATAAAGTAGGTTCTATTATTCTTCACAACTATTTGAGTTCTGCTGTTTCGTTCTGCACAATCCAGCAATAGCAATGTTTCTATGTGATTATGACCATTTTCATAAAATCATTTTTGGAGCACATATGAATATAAACATGCATTTATTTTATGTAGATACATGCACAGTCAACCTACTATTGCTAATGCCCCTGGTTTGACTTTTAATTCGAATAACTTGCTTTACTCCAAGAAGCTAGCCCCCCAACTCTTTTCTCTCTATCATTCCTTAGTTGGAGTTAGAATTTGGAGAAGTCCTTTAGGCTTGTCTGATGTGAAAAGTAGATCTGATTGGGGACCTAATGAGGTTATAGAGATTGGAGGTAGTACCTTGCACTACTTGGGCATGCAATTGGAAGAATTATGTTATATTGCTTAAATTAGACTTATGAAATTAAAAGTAGCTTGTAACCCAGTATGTGACTTGTCTCAGCCCTCGAGAAAATTTTTGCATGCTACTTAAGCCTCTGGGCAAGTAATTTCAATTTTTGTTCATATCATTCTATTATGCTTTCATCCAGATCTTCTGAAAAGACATGGAATCTAAGTTTGGTTTAGACTTTAAAGAAAATGTTTTCTGATGTTTTGGGAAAAAAAAATGAAAGGTAGAAAGAAAACAGAAGCAACATAGCCCATATATACACCTCATTTGGCCTCACAAACTAGTTACAACTTACAAGCAAAACTCTGAAACTAGCTCTAGTTTTGTTTTAACTCTGATTGAAACTGAAGCATTTGGGTTTGTTTTTAGAGATACGAGGGAAACTTCAATCATATAGGTGGGTATATGAAGTCCCTTAGCCCATAACATATAGAATATATAAAGCATAATCAAATACAGAAAGCAGGAAAGTGAATTAAAATAAAAGATTGCATAAGCAAAAAAGAATGTTGCAAAGAAAGGTATGTTCTTGATGATGAGACGAACATTAGGTGTCATACCTCTTATTTCTAACAGTGTTATGTGGATATGAGTGTGAGAATGAGGTCCATATACATATGCAAGCATCTTAGGAAGAGGACACAAAGGAATATGGACACATGCAGGACAAAAAAATTAAATAAATTATGTTTCCAATACTACTAAAACGAAAACATTAGAATATGACTTTCAAGTTTAAACAAACAGATTTCTTAGTCAAAGTACTAAATTAGTTTAAGCATATAAGAAACATGACATTTTTGTGAAATGGTCCAAGTCTTTACCAAATTATAAAATGTACAATCTCTCAAAGGAACAAAAGCTTATTTCTGCTGTCATAATTGTGGGTCAAATAATTAATGAAAAGGTCTTGTCTAAAGGTACGCCACACTATACCGAACCGGGCAGTATAGGGCATATTGTACCATACTGGTTTGGTATTGGTACATGGTATGAGAGGTGTACTGCACTTGGTATGCCGAACTAGTCCCCATACCGGATGTACCGACACAATAACAGGTTGGCACCAAAGTACCGAAACGGCATATCTTGGTCTTGTCTCTACCGTTTTGTGAAATATACAATAGAAGAGTTTGTTGAGTATTTGAGTGTAGTACATATCTGACTTGTTGGTAAGATCTGACACATGGTTTGCCGTACCTGTTCCATATCGGTATCTGGTATGGGCGGCATACCGATACTTAGTTTGCCGTACCTGTTCCATATCGGTATCTGGTATGGGCGGCATACCGATACTTAGTATGCTAAAAAGATCCTATATCGTATCGTACTGACACAATGCTAGTGTGGCACCGGTACCGAGACAGCAAACCTTGTTCTGGCACATTCTTTGATATGGTCATGACTCGTGACGGTTTCGGTAACATGATATGCTGAAAATTTAGCTTTGCCCCTTTGGCTTCAAAAGCCTTTGATAGAGGATTCCAGTTTCAAACCAATATCTTTATCTGAATTTGATTGAAGGAGCATAGCCTCAGACCAAGTACTTTTCTTAACCGTTGCCTTGCACTACAAGTCTCTTGCATGTTCTCATACCATACATTGGTATTTTATAAGTTCTAGGGGCCTTTACAATGCTTAAGTTTCCTGGAAATCCCTTATAAACTTGACTAGGTCTCATATTACTAATAAGAAATCAAAATATAGGCTATCCATGTTAACTGATAGTTACATGATTTTCATGGAATCTAAAGGTAGAAATTAGGTGTCAGTCAATTTGCAATGTCATAATAATCCCACAGAATTTACAGTGGCACCTTGTCAATTTTTGGGTGATATTTTCCTTATCTGGACTCCATTAGTCACTTTTGGAAAACTAGATCTGATAAGAGTGGAACTGTTTTGAGCTTTGACTTCATTGCCGGGTCTTCCAGTCTGACTTGCCATCAATGTGTTTTGTGGGCCTGGTGTCCTTGAAGTCTTTTGTGGGATTCTCTTGTACATTGATCACATAAGAAGGTGGTATGCATCCTTGGCGTACAACATATTAATTATATGAAGGCAGGTATGGAGGAGGCTTACAGGTGAGGTGAGTGGGGACTGGAGAAATTGGCGTTTGAAGATGAGAGAGACTTGTTAAGGGAAAAATGGTGGAAGTGGCATTGGATGATAATGAAGGAGCAACGGTTGAGGATAAGAGGAACATAGGAAAGGGAATATGGAGGTGGAGGATGACTATGGTGGATGCTGGTGGAGGGGGATTTCTAGAAAGGGAAAGGAGAACGGATTGACTTGAGGTGGATGGGACTTGAGATGTGTGTGTGTGAGAGAGAGAGAGAGCTTTCTTTGTGATAAAGTAGGCATTGTAATGGTGCAGGTGATCATGGGATCAGAGATAGAGAGCATGGTGGTAAAGCAAGCAAATTACTGGTGTAGTGTGGCAGCAGGATTCACTGGGATTAGACTTCAATTGTAGATGTGACTACATGTTTTGTTTTGTAAATTTGTTTTACTTAATGGATCTTGTCACCATCTTGTCAGTTTGCTCTCAATCTAAATCTTGTCCATCTATTGATGGATGGATTAGGTAGACCCATCGGTTGCCAGACTGAAAACTGCTGGTGGATTTGAGTTATGAAATTGGTTTCCAGTACGAACCAGCCATTCATACTAATGCATCGATAAGACTTAGATCATTATCAGGCTATAAACTGGAAAACAATTGCCTGATTTGAGTTATTGAATGGATTCAAGTTATGACCTGACCATTAACAGGCCTTGATCTGGTTATGAACTTAGATTGAGCACGGATGGTAACATTACTGAGCTAGACATCCAACAACCTGATGACACTATAAGCTATTCAGTTATGATGGTTTAATTCAGTTAAAATGTCCATAGAAGACATAAATTTAGAGTGTCGCACGCAATTTAGAATTTCTCTAGAAACTCATTCCCATACCTGTTTCCCAAGCACTTCCTGTCTTCTTTTTTTTTTCCGACATCCACTTCCTTGCACCCAGGTCTGATCCCTCTTCAATCAGCCAAGGTTCACAGAATTACCGTAACTGAGTAAAAGTTGTCATAACTTTCTGTCTCTTTTAGTTTTCTGATGTTTTGATTTTGGTTATGGGTTTGTTGGAAGCTTTAGATTTCAGAGCCTATCATAGTTCTGCTTGTCGCAGGCCAGCAATGGGGATAGGCAGACCAGGGTCAAAGAGGCTCTGAGTACAATGGGCGCTTCTGTATTCAGGTAAGATGTTATTTTCTTTTTCTTTTGTACTTACCATCTACTAAAACAGCAAGCTATTGAATTGAATAACTATGACACTCCAGGAGGTACTGTTGATGTGATTGCCTTCATGAAAATCTTTATCTATAGATATATCCTACAACTGTCACTGCTCAAGAATGAATTGTCTGCTGTTTTTGACTCATTTTGTTTTGTATATCTAATTATCAAGGCAAGTTACTATTGCAGCTTTTATAGTCCCATGTCAGAAGGAAAGTTGCATCATTTCCATACAGGCCCTCCATTATGGTCTTACCAAGAGATGCACTATGGCTAGAGAACTTTTGAATCGATTGGTTTCAAGCGGTATTGTACATCATGGGCCCCAAACTTGTTTGGGATTAATTTGGAATAAGAACCCTTTTATTGCTTCTTATTGCATGTATTCGGCCATACAGTCACTCCTGCTACTTGGTTAGAGTACCTTTTAGAAGGGGTAGAATGGGGATTGTAGAAAATCTGACAGCTACCTTTGCTTTATCTGATCCACCTAAATCGAGCTGAGTGGATTAGACTAATGTGCCAAAATGGTAAAATAGCTTTAACCCAGTGAATTTATTCTTTTCTTTTCCAAAGAAGTTCTAGATTACCTATTTGTCCATTTTATCAGCCCCACCAAACAACGGTTTTAAGGTCTACTGAACCATTACTGGGGTTCATACTGGCCAACGACTAGTTCGGTACAGCATGGGTCCCTACCATGCCATTCCAGGACATGGAAATAGGGAGATGGAGGGGGAGAGGAAGGAGAGAGAGGATGGGAGAGGGGGAGGGAGGGAGGAAGGGGGAAAGAGAGAGATCAGAACCCACAAAACCTGCACCTAACTCCAACCCCTTCTTCCCAAACCAAACCCTAAATCAATTAGAACCCACAAAACTCCACTGCAGTGGAACCCTAGAATCCCTCTGTCCTCCTCACCTTGAGGGAAGCCACTATTGATCGATCTTTTTCCGTCGAAATAAATGCAAGCATACAGTTCTTCCAATTCCACTTCTGATCGATATTAGGAGGGAAAAAAAAAGAGATGGGAACCGAAGATCTGAAACCCTAGAGTAATTCCCTAGCACGGAAAGGTGGGGAGAGAGGAGAGAGAGCAAGCAGCATCCGGTAAGGGCCAACTTCGAAGAGGGAGAGCAAGCAGCATCCGGCAGTGAAGCGAATGAGAGAGCCTTCGAGGTCTCAAACAATCAAATGTTTTTTTTTTTTTTTTTTTGGGGGGGGGGGGGTGGGCGGGGGGGCTTTATAACCATCAAACATGGAGGGATTTATAACCTAATCATCAAGTTCTTGAACCATCAAACCATCGAATGCAGAGGGACTTATAATCAAACTAACTCAACCCGGTGAACCATTCTGATTTGGCATTGGTTCGGTTCGGTTTGAGACAAACCGCTTGGTTCATGTCAGTTCAGCAATTACTGAAGGTTATTGTTTTCCTTCTTCTTCTTTCTTTTTTTTTTTTTACCCTTTTCCTGAAAGGTATGTTGAATTTGTGCTAAAGCCTATACACGGCACCGTTGGTTAATTGACACACATATGACTCCAAACATCCATCACAGGTGAATTTGACAATTGCACTCAATAAAATATTCACTTTCCCCAAGCTGCTCATTCTGTAGTACTATAAGGAGCATCAAAACCATAATCAGAAAAGGAAAGAATTCAATAGCATTCCAGAGATTTGAAGATTCCAAGGAACGCATGAGATGTTACATTTAATGAAATACACTCATTTTGAGTTGCTTTTTCATTGTTAGCTTATCTAGATTCTAGAAACTATTCTAATACTTGTTTTCCTTTTTCTTGCAGTGGAATTACACTGACAAAGCTAGTCGGAGTGATTGTCCTGCGTTTCTCAAGATCAAAACTCTTTGTGGTCTCTAATTGAACCCTAGATTTTTAATTTTTCATATTTATCCTCAAAACCACCAGTTTTAAATCTCTGTTTTTGAACATGATCTTGCAGGTTTATTATTTTAAAATGTATCTAGCACTGGTCCTTATTGGTTTTCTGCATGGACTCGTGTTCCTGCCAGTATGTTGTTGAAACATGCCTTTCTATGATATGATTGGCCTGGGGATATGTGAAGTTTGTGTTAATTATTGCTTTGTTGTGTGCAGGTGGTGTTGAGCATTTGTGGCCCTCCTTCAAGGTTCATTCCTGTCAACAGGCCAGAAATTCAGCCGACAACCTCAACTCAGCAAAGCTAATTAATTTCTAACTTGGTCAAAATCTCATAATGCTGTACCCATGTTACATATATGGGGCATTTGAAGCTTGTGTATCATGGAACCATGTATGTGCATATCCATTTTTTTTGCTTGCAATAAGGCATATGTAGCTTGTATCATCATGTAAACCTGGAAACCAGATCACAGTGCACGAGCAAAAAGAAAATGATTGAACTTGAAACATCAAGTATCCATCTATGGTGCTCCAATGCTCCGAATCTTCTAGAGAAATATGTTCAGGTGGTGAGGATTAATAACAGCATCAATTCTATTAAGAACTGGGTAGCCATACTGCTCTGGGGAACTGATTAATGTTGATTGTAACCAAAATGTTCGAAGTTCTCAGGTAGCAAAAATTGTTAACTTGTATGGTTATGGTCCCTCATTTTGTTCATTGTATGGATGTTGGACTAGGATATCCTGAAGGATGTAACTGGATTTGCCCAGCAGTCCTGTCGAGACTTTTCCAAAATGCAAATGATTTTTATGAAACAGCTACAAAAAAATAAATGGATAAATCAGGGAGAAGGCTTTGCTCATCATATGCAGTGGGGTTGTCCAAACTTGAGTTAAGCTTAAGCTGAACCCAATTACAGTTCTTCAAACTTGGTCTATGTCCTAATTAAACAAGTTATTTAGACAAGCATAAGGTTCTATTTATTTTTGCAAGCCTATAATTTTTGCGCTTGGCTTGTTTACGAGTCAAGCCCTGGACAAGGTTAGGTTGGTTTTCTTTCTAATCAAAAGAGCTTGGTGGAGCCTATGAGCAAGCCAAACACAATCCATGCAGGCTTAAGCGCTAGAGAAGCTGGTTCTCAATGACGGTCGGATATGTAAGCTAATCTATATTTCTCAAGAAAAAAAGTGTAATCTGATTTCTGTAGATTGATGGTGAGCTTAATCTGTGGCTTGACAAACTTGGATGTGGGTTCTTATGCAGGGAGTGGACTGCCGCCGTAAGGATGGTTGGCGTCATGATGTTGCTGATGTCAACTGAATGTACCAAATCAGTAAAGCATTAATGAATCCAGGAGTTCTTCCATCTTGATATTCAGGTGTTCAATTCAGGTGGTAATACTGCTAGAGCTGACTTTGTTCTTTTAAAGTGCAATGAAGAGATGGATAGGTAACTCTTGCACTATCTTCGTTAGAGCTGTCTGCTGCCCCTAAGCATCAGTCTCAACCCAAGAAGGTAGAATTCTTGATTTCAATTGGAAGTCTGTTTGCTCTGAGAAAAAAGTTCTACTTTAACATGTTCTGGATATCTTTAAACCAGATTTGTATCTTTTAGCTACTTTTGGTTTCGTTTTACCTCGGTACTGGATCTACTTAAACCTGATTTTTAATTCATGCTGCTTCAGTTAGCACTGGCTAACTGTTGCTTTTCTTCTCTTTAATAAAGAATATTGGGCGTTGCCCAATTCTCTCTTGAAAAAAAAAATGAAAAAATAGAAAAAGAAAGAATCACAATATCTGGATCGCTAGAAGACTATATGTTGAGTTGCATCATATTCATCCCTGCTTCTGTACACAGTTTTAAACTATCAACTATGGATGGAACATTAAGATAAGTGATCTAGAACAAAGATAATATTCTTTGCTAAACTATTTATTTGTAAGAAAACTAAATTTTTGTTTGAAGTTTATATTCCTATTTTTTTATATATTAACTTTGATAAGCATTATCTTCTTAACTTATATGGTTGTACTTTGAAGGATTTGAAGTGTTTAAGGTGTGCCATTCAGTTATTGAGGGTAGCCCTCCCCAAAATGCTCCTACCCTCCAAATATTTGTCAAGTCGGGATTTGAACCATGGTTTCTTGGTATCACTACCAAAAGCTTTAGTAGCTTGGCCAATTGTCACTTTCCATTACCTTGATTTAATATCTAAAGGATAGGAATCGATATCATTTACAAAGTATTAGTTAGATTCTATAAATATAGTCTAGGTCCTTTAATTCCTTTTGCACATATTTATATGTACCTTAATAAAAATTTTGTAATTTTGTCTGACATTTTTTCTCAAAAACAAAAAAGGTCTTCTCTTACAAATATTGTTGACATTAATATTGTTGACATTAAGAATAAAAAATGCTTAATACATTTTAGGATTATATGATCTTGAAAGCAGATACTTTTTTATTGGTCAAGACTTTAAAGTGCTGTTCTTATTAGTTTTGCACTCATCACGTAAACACAATACAGCCACTAAAAAGTGTCATGAAATCTCCAGATCTCAAAGAATGTCCTTTTGCATCGAGGAGCATGTACTGGGGCGTGTGAAATTCAAATCATGAGTTCAAACAATGAGACAATTTTCTGTTTTTTTTCCTTGGCTACTAGGGTAGTTCGATTGAAAAAATGAGTTCAAAAGTTATCATATTTGGAGATCCTCTATTCTATGATCATCTTCTACTCGCTAAAGTACTTTGTTACTTTGTATGCCCTTTCCCATCTCCAACCATATGGCAATCTACCCTATGCCTTTCTTCACTTGACGCTAACATTAAGTCTATACTACCATAAGGTGCTGCTGAGTAGGAGGAACTTAACATTATTCATGAATGGTAATCATAAATCAAATAACAAATTCGAAACATTGATTCACATGTAGCTCACAGTTCATGAGTGAGTAATTCCTGATAGGGACAAATATCTACAACATACGGAAAAATTCATCACGTATATCCCAATAAGATGTCCTTATAGGTATTCGTTTTATTGGTTTCCTATTTATATATAGCTACGTAATAAAGCATAAAGGTAGTTCTCAGAACAATTTGAGGGTAAACAATACTCATAAGATGTCTTCGTGAGGACCAGATTATAGATCAACATTGAAGCTAACATTTCTGATTATAAATATGAGTGGCAATCCATGTATTAAACCTTTAAAATTATTTTTAATGATTCAAGTTTATTTGATAAATAACCTACTCACCACAGAATTCACAATTTTAAACCTAAATTTAGGAAAGTAAATGTTATGTATCTTAGGATTAGAATATGAGTTGATGAAATTTATATGATTTTATTGTTATGTCAAAAACAAAATAAGTTCCAGACTTTCATGTGCATATAAGTCAATTCAACTAACTAAGTTTTAATTCCAAACTAATTGGGATCGGCTACATGGATCCTTTTCCTCCGTTCCGCACAATTTAGAACTATATTTTTGAAAAGACATTGAGATATCACGTCCTTCCATAGTATTTTACGCTATAGAATTTTCGGTCTATCTATACTCCTCTTTTCTTGTACATGTGTCAAATCATTCCATGATCCTCCATCTTGTTGCGAATGATCCTCAACCTTTGTTATACATGTCCAAACACAACATCGTCCTTCTCTCAATCCTAAATTGATGCTTCCTCCATTTTGTTACGAATGATCTCATTTTTTATCATATCTTTCTTGAATTACTATATATCCATCTCAATATTTCCATTTTAGTCATATTTATACTAGGCACATGTTATTTTGAACTGCCCAAGACTCTACACTGGATAGTATATCCTATAAAATTTTCTCTTCAGTTTATAGATATCCTATGATCACATAATATTTCAATTGCACTTCTTCATTTTATCCAACCTACTTTAATCCTATGGATAACATCCTTCCCAATCTCTATTTACTTATAAATGATCGATTTTAATTACTCAAAATGATTACCATTAAGAACTTCATGATCCTGAATTTTTACAGCATCTTCATCTCTATTTCCAATTCTTTCTTCACACTACATTCCACATATTCCATCTTCATCCTACTTAACTTAAATCCCTTGAATTCTAAGGCACTCCTCCACTATTCCAATTTACAATTAACCCTAAAATTATATGATCCATAAATAGCATGCACTAAGAAATATCATTATGAATATGTCTAGTAAGCTCATCCATAATTAGAACAAAATGGTAAAATTCAGAGCATATCCTTAGCATGAACCTATTATAGTTGAGAACTCACTAATATTATCAATAGTAGTTCTTATTCTAGTAATCACTCCATCATCTATGTTCTTGATCATATTAATATATCTAATAAAATATTTTTTCTTTTCCAACACTCACTACAAAACTTCTCTAAGGAATTTATTATGTACTTTCTCTAAATCAATAAAAGCAACATAAAAATCTTGTCTCTTCTCTCTATACTTCTTTTTTGACTTCCAAAGGAGGAAAATAGCTTCGATAGTCGACTTTCCTAGTATAAAACCAAATAGATTCTCTGATCTTATTATGCTACAAATCAATTTATATTTAATCATCTTATTCCAAAGTTTCATAGCATGACTCATAGATTTAATACCATAATAGTTCGAATAATTTTGAATATCATCTTTATTATTATAAATTAGTCCTATAGTGCTTTTACTCTATTCATCAAGTATCTTCTAGCTCCTAAAATCTTATTAAATGAATTAATCGACCAAGTTACTCCCACATCACCTAAATACTTTTATTATTATAAATTAGTACTATAGTGCTTTTTCTATTTTCATCTTTTCATTGTTTTCTATTTGAGTCCCTCTCATTACTGCCGAAGTTCTCCCTTCATTATATTCTTTTTTACATGAAGATGATCATGTCTTACCTTTAGCTTTATGGATTATTTAAAAAAAAACATTGTATGAGATTTACAGGATTTATCTTTTAGATGCAGTAGAGAACAGCACTGCAAAGAAGGTGTCATATGCAGGCTGGTAGCTAATTTAAAATTGTTGTGACAAGATGGGCCCCAGACACTAGATATTTTCTTCTTCTAGAAAATTGAAGCTCCAAAGAAAAGTGGCTTAAATACACAATGTGAGAAGTCGTCTTCTACCACGTAGCCGCGAAAGTTGTTAGTAAGTTTGAAGAGTTTTAAAGTTCTTCAATGATTTTGTTTAGGGATGATTGATGTTATTCTCCCATCCATAAGCACAGCAGTAGCAAGGAAGATTGATCATTGCAATCTATCGGGTGCCTTTAATAAGAGATTCTAATCCCTTTCTATATTCTAATACATGCCCTCATATATGCATTTATAATAGTAAATATTACAAGCTAATTTTAGTTAAAATAAGATAAATTGGTTGTTATAAATGAGGAAGAATAACGTAGAATAATCCATGATTAGTGAAAGAACTTTCATAACTCTTTTGTTATCTAATTATCGAATTTATCTCTCTCAAGAAATATTTTGTAGAAAATATTAAGGAACAGGTACTAGACTAATCCGAGTATTAAAATAAGTTAAAATAGACAAAAATAAAATTAGAATTTTTTGCATATAAACCTTCCAAAATATATGAAATTGCATGAATATTCTTGTAAAGTTGCTATTTCCATGTATACCCTTATAAATATATTTTTTTTGCATGTCTACCTATTAAGGGTGTTTCAATCATTTTAAATTTTAAACCGCTAATTTTTTAACGACGATGGATGGTATGGGCATACATAAAACAAATATTTTATAACAATATATATGCAAATACTAATTTGGAAGGGTATTCATACAAATTTCAATATTTAGGAAGATATGGGCACAAAAAACCCTATATTAATATACAAAAAGTGCTGAGATAGGTTCCAGAGTCATCAAATCATCAAATTAAAGAAATTTAATGGTGATCCGCTAGGACCTTGTAATTACAATTTTTTTCCTTTTGTCGCAAAGTTTCATAAGTTGAGCTTGTTACCATGCATTTATCTAAACTAATTATTAATCCATTTGTTTGATTGTTGAAGCATGTCTAGCAAACCAAGATTCAGGGTTCAAAACTTGAACGATGTTATCCCTTAAGTTTTCGGCCCAAATATGGGTGAGAATTCTCTCTGAGTGGATATCATGTTCAAGTCTTTGACCAATCAAGGTACTTACAGTTTTAAGAGGTGAGCTATAGATTTTAAGAGGTAGCAAATCTTCAATGGCATAATATTATGCTTTATTTTGATCTAAAGCTCAAAAATATTCGAATTAGCTGAAATTTAATAGCTTGGAATTGAAAATTAAATATTTTATGATATATATTTATTGGCTAGCTATATTGTTTCCTTTCATCTTTTGCTAACTGGATGCATAGGCAAAAGAGCTCAAAAGTTCACGATATTTTGTTTCTAGTCATATTATATATTTTGCAAAAGACAAGCAGTGTTAATTTTCAATTTAAGAGGATCTTCATTGATTTTCACTAGAAAATCATTGATTTTATGATATATATTTATTGGCTAGCTATATTGTTTCCTTTCATCTTTTGCTAACTGGATGCATAGGCAAAAGAGCTCAAAAGTTCACGATATTTTGTTTCTAGTCATATTATATATTTTGCAAAAGACAAGCAGTGTTAATTTTCAATTTAAGAGGATCTTCATTGATTTTCACTAGAAAATATTTGCAGCAAAATACTCTTAGAAGTACTCCAACCTATATGTATATAGCCTAGCAACTAAAAAACTTAGACAACATATGGTATAAGTAGCTAAAACATCCAATTTTCATCTCCCTCTCTCACACACACATCTGCACTTCAATGTATGCAACCTATATCCTTAGGCAGGAAAAAAAAAATCAGACTCCTGCCGGACCCCGAATTTGAGATGGGTTGCAGGAAAGAGGGGAGCTAGACAAAAGTGAAGCAAAAGTGAAATTCCAAAAACCTAAAAAACTGTGACCTGCCAACAAACAGCTCCTAATGTAGTATGTAATCCATGCAATATCTCAACAAATAGTCCCACACATTACCTCCATTACTACCACCTTTTTTTTCCAATTGTACGTCTACCTCCACAACAGAGCGGCCAACATTGCCACATTGCACCCACTTTCACTCTACTCTGATTCTGCCATCCACTTTAGCACTGGATTACAACAAAGGCCAAGAATCTCACATTGTGCTTTAAAAAAAGGTCTAATGGGAAGAGAAGATAGAGCAAAAACAAAGTTAACAAGCAGGAAGGAAATCACAACCAGAATGAGCAAGTACAGCATGTTGCCATGTTGACACTAGAATCAGGAACAATGAGCATTTACCGATCACAAACCACCATCACTTTGTGCCAAAGGCAAGTTATTTGTTTTTTTAACATACTCTTCTCATTCTCTTTATACGGAAAACAAGCGATGAAGTTAATCTAAGTTCAAATTAGACAAAGGAAAGAAAAATCAAGACATGAGAAATAAATGCCGAAGATATCAGCAACAAGGCACAGACAGTAATTAACAATGTAAAGCAACCTTCAAAAGCACTCCTCTCAGGAATGTGAAAAGCATATCATTACATTATTAAACCAGAAGTACCATAAGTAGATTCAAATGTTGCTAAGATTAACATTAGTTTCTATGTGAATACCATGACTCCCTTCTCTATATAACACTATCACTCAAGACCAATTTCTGACCATACTGCATCACCTCACATGCTTGGTTTGACATTGAGACGAGTTGCTATCTTCTGACCAAGAGACCTGTCACACTGCATCCCATAGAAAACTTCGTTCAGAATTCATTTGATTAATAAAAAAAGCTAATGAACTTAGCACAGAAAATTCATCAGCTGATAGACCTCCCCATGAGGGCTTGTTGGTATATAGATGGGGCAAGGATGAGTATGAATAGCAGGAGATGCAGTGAAGACTAACCTGAGACCAGTAGGAGATCCAAATGCTACGGATTTCATAGGTGACCCTGGGGTCAGACAATGCCTCAACCCATCTGCAGATGAAACGCCCTTGCCTGGAAAGAAATTAGCTCATGAGCTCAGTGTAATAGGTATGCATAACTGAGGATTAAATTTCATATAGATGTGCAAACCTGTCAGGAGCCCAAGAGCGGTATCTCTCTCCAGGCTGCTTGAAGTTGTTCTCCTTGTGAATTACACACTGAAATTACCAGTAGAGAATAACATTAGTTAACTCTCTTAAGCACCAGGAAAACATTGTTATTTTTGTTAAACCTAATACAGCCTTCTGAAACCTTGTACTTTATTTCCTCACATATTCAACTCCTATATATTTTTGGGATAACTGAGAAGGAGTCATAATTTAGCATCTTTTCTTTAATGTGCTATCTATCTTAAAACTCTGTCAAGATGGATACTCAGTTTAACAGCAAAAGTTTTTTTTTTATTGGACAGTTAATATTGAAATATTTTCAGTGTAAGTTAATAAAGCATAATTATTTCTAGTTGCAGTTTGAATAGCTTTCTTTAGGGTATAGAAGCATTACTTTAAAGTTCTGTAGCAATATAACAATTTAATATCTTGGGAAAAAATGACAGAAGATTAAGGTCTAGAGGCTCTAGACAAATCTTTGTTGACAGGCACTCACTTTCTCACGCCTTCCAGTAAGAACGCAGGATGGTATTGGGAACGTCTCAGCATGTCGAACGGGATCATATCTCGAAGGGAAGTAATTCACCTGCAAAACAACACAAAACATGAACGTGAAGGGGTATAACAGTGGAATCTGAAGACCACCCCACAGAAAAAAGTGAGGCATGAAAATTAAAGACTACCTCTTCATCCCTGTGCATGAAATTCATGAATCCATCATGGTGATTATTGTGATGAGCACACTTGGGAGCATTAGCTGGAAGCATCAGGTAGTTTGGCCCCAGACGGTGTCTCTGAGTATCAGCATAAGAGAAAATCCTTGTCTGGAGTAGCTTGTCATCTGAGTAATAGATTCCAGGAACCACAATTGCTGGGCAGAAGGCAAGCTGCTCATTCTCTGAAAAGAAGTTATCAATATTCTTGTTCAAGATCATGCGTCCAACTGGCTGGAGAGGCAAGATGTCTTCTGGCCATGTCTTGGTGACATCAAGTGGGTCAAAATCAAACCTATCCTCATGATCTGGATCGATGGTCTGAATGAAAAGCTTCCACTCTGGATAGTTTCCAGCAGCAATTGAATCATAAAGGTCCTTGGTGGCATGGCTGTGGTTGTTGCCTCCAACGATCACAGCCTCATCCTCCAACAAACACTTCACTCCACATGTTGGTCTCCAGTGGAACTTGACATAGTGAGTTTTTCCTTCCCTGTTGATAAGAGTGTAGGTATTGACACCAGAACCATCCATATGCCTGTAGTCCGCTGGCACACCAACATCATCAAACAGAAAGGTGAACATGTGCAAGCTCTCAGGATGGTGGGAGAAGAAATCCACAATCCTCCAATTCTCCTGGATGTGAGACTTTGGGTTTGGTTTGAGGGCATGGACCATGTCAGGGAACTTTATCCCATCACGGACAAAGAACACGGGGAAGTTATTTCCAACAAGATCGAAATTACCCTGAGGCCGATAAACAATAGCACAAACTTCAATTTTGAAATCGTTATCTCTAACTCTTAAAAAAAAAATCAAAATCTCTAGTTCATCCTTCAATCTGATATAAATTTCAAAATTTTGGAGTCACAAGCATCAGGATCTCAGGGAAAGCATAAAAGAATTTCCACCCTACAAATATCTAAACTGAGTACAAGGAAAAGGTTAACATTGTTTTAATAAATGTATATGTGGCTTTTTAGGTAGATAGATGTATTTGTTAATAGCCTTATGAGGAAAAGGGGGACAGTTGTACCCCTTGAGTTTAGAAACAAAAATGTAATTAATTGAAACTCGAACTTGATTACAGAAGAAATATTGGTATCCTACAGCCAAATAGTGTGCCTGTATTTTGCCACCTTACTATGAACATGTGATATGAGATCACCACCAAAGTATGCTCACCAAGAAGTCTTTCCCTTTCATGGGGAGTAGGATTTTACAGTGGTCACTCTAGATGAACAAAACCAGTGGCATAGGACTAAAATTTAGATGGCATACAGTTATAACATAATCTGTTTCGATATCCACAGCAACACAAAATTAAGCATCAGATGGGGCAGAAAAAGGAACCTGAGAATTAGGGCTGGCTCAATAACAAGAAGTTTAGCACAAGAAAGAAAAAGAAATAAAGACATCCAAGTACTACAAAAATAAAGTTAAAGCATAAACAACAAGACGAAAATAAAACATTTAAACCAATGCAGAAGCATTTTCATGATTTTGCAGCTAAAGCATCAGTGTATGAACAGACAAGCCCTGCTACCTCTCTGGTGTAGAACTTGACAGCAAAACCTCGTGGGTCTCTCAAGGTTTCAGGACTCCCACGCTCATGAATAACAGTTGAAAAGCGAACAATGACTGGAGTCTGGACCCCTGGAGCACGGAGAAAATCAGCACACGTGAGGTGAGAAACATCATGAGTGACCTCAAAGAAACCCTTGGCGCTAGCTCCTCTCGCGTGAACAACACGTTCTGGAATGCGCTCTCTATCAAACTGAGCAAGCTTTTCAATGACATGATAATCCTCAAGGAGAATAGGCCCTACAAATGAAAACAATGTTAGCAATATTGAACCACACTAGCAACAAGAAATTGCAAAATATACTATAAAAATAGAAATAACTGGTCCAATTATTGCACCAGATTTACTTCATTCTTGTATAATTATCGGTACACCAAACTCAATTAGTTATGGTCGGCATCAATCTACATAAACTAATCGGCAAGCCATACCGAAACTATTTAAGGTTGCTTGAGCTTATCAACCTGAACCGATCTAAATCATACCATACAGTTCGGTACCACCCAAAACCAGAGTTTGTACCATACCATAATGACCTATGAACCAGATGGTACCATGATAAAAAGTGAGAAAAAGGGATCGGAAGTTGTCTTGGTATGCGGTGCATACCGTACCAACCATATCGTACCAAACCAGTAACGTGTCAGTACGGACCTTACTCGATAGACTAAATTAAGAGCACCAATGAAACAACTATAGTAAGAACAGTAAGTTTATATCATCACAAAGATAAGTCCTTTGATATAAATCTAGAACAGAGCCAAAAATACTAAATTGCATTTCAACTCACAAACACTCTATGAGCATTAAATCATCATCAAAATAATGGGAAACAACAAAGTTGATGTAGTTGCTCAGTTATATTTAGAGTTGAGAAAATATCAGACATCCAATGACCATAATCTATACCATAACTGTTGAAATATGTATTCTTTAGCAGAACCAAGACATTTTAAGAAAATGGAGATATAAAGGCATCAAGCTTTTATTGTTTCCAAAACCCTATTAAGTAAAGTTGATTATGCCTCTACCACAGCTGATGATTCTGGTTCTGTTTACAATAGGATCTTTTCATTTACATAATAATTTAAAAAAATCATTTCCCCATTATTACAGTTATTGAAAGAATATTAGTAAGATGCAAGATGATTAACTACACAAGTAACTTTTCTAAACATAGCCCTTAAGGAAATACACTAAAATAAATAATTTTAACAGAAATTTTTACCGTTTCCCCTTATCCCTCCACAGCTTGTCTTTGCACCGAGGATATCATGGTATTGATGCAAGAAGCAAGGAAAATATTATGAATGGAAATGAAATGACATTTTTCAAATTGCTTTATCTGCAATCTCCCTTTCCAATCAGGAAAAAAAAAAAAGATTCTCAACTTTAGTACTAAACGCATACTGACAGAAGTTAACAAAGAATTTTGTTTACTAGAAGCATTTATTTCATCAATATAACTGAATGCAAATTTATTTAACCTCCACCAGTTTTTTCAATGCACAAAGCTGATTCATCTTACTTTAACTTCAATTTAATGAACAAATTAGTCCATCGGATTGTTGAGTTCCACAAAGGTACAAACTGCCAATTTTGCGCAACCATGTAAAACTAGCAAAAGTAATATACAACAAATAGAGAATAAATCCCAATGTTTCCCATGAAAACAACAGATATCTCCAGCTGCAACATTATATTCAGCATCTCGGAATGGCAAGAACAAAAGCTCACAAAACCGGATGGCAAAGATTAATGCAGTCAACAAGTACATCTGGAAAAAAAAACAAAAGAAAAAGATAGATCAAACAAATAAGGAGAAAAAAAGGTATTACCCCGGGTTCCAACAGTGAGCGAGGAGTTGTTGTTCCAAACAGGGGCACCAGAGTTGGTGGTCCAGAAGGGAGAATTGTTGGCGCTGGAAGGGCGGTACTGCAACAAACCAGAATACCATAAGGAAGTTGCAATCAAACAAATATTTCGATTAAAAACAACCCAAGAAGCAGAAAATAAGACCAAAAATCCACTTCTCAACATATAAAAACTTAAAACTAAAAAAAATGATTCGAAAACACTCTTGATAAGACAAAAAGATTATAATGAAAAGGAAATATAACAATTAAGCGAAAAAATCAAACCTTTGGGGGCGGTAGTACTTCCAGGTAAACATTAGAAATTACGTGGTTAATTTAAATCTCTAAACGATTCCAAGAACCATGGCCAAAGGATGAAAACAATCCTGATAAGAGGAAAGTTAGGATGAAAAAAGTACAAGAAAGAAAAAGAAAAATCGACCATTTGGAGATAATCAATTGATAAAAAAAGCAATAACTCATTATTCATTCCAATAAAAACAACAGAAATCATGATATAAATTCCTCTTTTTCTGATTGAAGGGAGGATTACAATCATGAGATAAATTCAAACTTCTAAAAGATTTCAAGAACCGTAACAAAAGATTAAGTAAAGAAACAAAAAAACAAAGAACTAGCCACAAGCAGCTGGACATAGGATCAACAAGAAAGAAAAGAAAGCCAGCAAGATAATCTCCTATGAAATATTTCCCAAATAAAAAAAAAGGTACCTTGTATGGATCCATGGAGGGATAGCAAGGGTTAAATTATCCCTCTCTCTCTCTCTCTCTCTCTCTCTCTCTCTCTCTTTGGGTGGGTGCCGGCTCTCCCTCGTTTCGCGTGGTCTGCGATTTCATCCACGAGCTAATCAAACCCGGAGAGCGAGGGATTTATAGAAGCAGACGGAGAGCGTGGGGTGGCGGGCGCTTGGCGCGTAATTTATGGGCCGGGGCCCACCAAGAAAGATTGGGGCGCACCCACGTTCTACCCGCTCGCGTCGAATGAACAAACCTTTGTTTTGAGTCAGATTTATCGGAAATTGGATCAGTTTCCGATATCTCGTGAGTTTCTGGAATCAGGTCCCAGTTAAAGTCGAACGCCCCAATTGACTTGGTATTATATCCTACACCATGCAGCACACTCTATGAGCTATGATCAAGCACTCAGCTTGATGATTGGCTCACAGAAACAAATATCTATGACTGGTATGGTATACAACCATGTGGAGCACATGATGTAGGATATAATTTTTTCATAGACTTATCAATTTGAGCCCATTCAAATTGCTATATACAACAACTATAATGATTGACCAGAAATGAACAATTAAGGTTAGTTTGGCTCTTTTTATAATATTAGGCTGAAAATCGTGTAGATTCATAGATTAAATCAATTAACCAGCAAAATCATAAGCCTGTATTCATAAAATACCCAGAGTTGAGTCTTTTTTTTTCTTATGAAATTTAGACTAACCCACTCCAAAGCTATTTTGGATTTTTTTGTGAAGCTCAACCCCGCAGTATGTGATCATGTTGGCTGTTCTGGTCCAATTCACAAATTTTATAAGATTTTTAGCCAAATTCTACAAAAAAAATCTAAACATGCCCTAAATAAACTTTGGTGGATCAAATCTAATTACATAAATGTATTGCATCTTGCGTGATAATAAATAGGAAATGAACACAATATATGAGGATCAGTCTAAAACTTTTCTTTTCTTTTTTTGGGTAAGCAACCCAAAACTTTTCTTTATAGGGTGAAATATTTGGTTGCAAGAAAATTCATCACAAAGGGAAAGAAAAAAAAAATTGACTTCTATGATAAGTTCATAAATGTAGTAAAAGATTTTCTATATTTGTTTTTTTTTTTTGAAGAAAAACAAGTTTTTTATGATTTTTCTTGCTACAAAACACCAAATTATCAGTTTTTAAGTTGCATCGCTTTTCTTCCTTGCTAAATGAGTCTCCCATCTTTCTTAAATAATTAAGTTAATTGATAATTCTTAACTATTTATAGATTTTATGATATGATCATATTTTTTCAAAAAGTAGGATGGTTGAAAGCTTTATTGAATATTGGAGAGGAGACTAGATCAAATCCAGGCACCATGCATGTCAACAACTTTACCAACTATGTCAATTTTATGATGATTTGCATTATCAATTTAATTACAAGCTAAGCACTTAAGGATTACAAATAATGATGCAATATCCTCCTAGTGATAGTAGTGACTTCTATTTTCAACCATTACTTCTCTCAAGATTGTTCTTGTATGAATAAATCTACAAAATATTAATTATCTTTCATATAGAGATCCATATTTCATCAAAAAATATTTTTTATTTATGTATGGTGATGGACATATCCATGTATGCATGTGTGTGTGTATTGGTCATCCAAATTCAATATCCAAACTATTGAACATAATCTACATTGTAAAAATAGCAAGAAACTAAAACTCATAAATTTTAATAGTCTCTAACTTATGCATCAATTTGGTACAAAAAAAAAGAACAATAGCAATTGCATCAGCATGGTAAAACACATAATAGGGTACATAAGTTAAAAATATATATTATATATCATAATCTTTATATCTTAAAATAAGATAGATTCAAATTAACTAGGTTTGATTATTAGATTATAATAAAACATAGTATCTGTTGCCCAAGATGATAAACCAAGAAGGGGGGGTGAATTGGTTTCTCTAAATTTTTACTATCTTAATTTAGTCAATTGATGAGTGAGTGATGTTAAAAGAATACACAATGCAAATACACAAGAAGTATAGTGGTTCGGTACTCTCCTAAGCACCTACGTCCACTCCCCAAGCGATCCCTTGGGAATTCACTATAATCCCGCGGATTACAATTGGATTGTTTTCCGGGCTCACAATCCAAAAGCCTTTACGCTTTGGTTTTCCGGGATCACCAAAAACCTATGTTGGTTTTACGGGCTCACCAACGAACCTTCACAATTAGTTTTACGGGTTCACCAACAAACCTACACCGTTGGTTTTACGGGCTCACCAACAAACCTTTACAAGGTGATTAAAAAGAAGAAGAAGGTTGAAACTCCTAGATGAGCAAATATAATAATTATAAGCTACAAAGAAGAGTTTAGAATATAGTTATCGCTTGATGAGACTTTTCTCTTCTTTGTCAAGATTGCTTCAATCTTCAAGGGTTGATGGAGCTTTTAATGTTCCTTAGAATCTGCTCTACCACTTTCTTTTGACTCTTTGAGTGAAGCACTTGGATGATAAAAATTAGGGCACTTGTCTTTCTTGTGTAAGCTTTGATATTTCGTAAAAGGATACTTTCTCTGATGAATAGTGTCACTTTAAATAATTTTCCTCATCTATTGGACACCCCCCATTGGTTAGATTTCAAAAACTAGTCGTTATTTACTGTTGGGAGGGCAAAAAGTACTTCTGCAGAACTAGTCGTTATGCTTCTGCCCGTGCTAGGGTCGACCCAACCTTTTCTGGGGTCGACTCAAACCATTGTTCATCAGACTTGGGGTCGACTCAACTTTCACTGAGGTCGACCCAAATTTCACTGGGGTCGACTCATGCTACATTGGGGTCGGCCCTCTCAGGAAACACAGAACCTTATATTTCAGCTGTTTTTCACTGGGGTCGACTCAACTCTTTTTGGGATCGACTCAAGGTTAGTGGGTCGACTCAAGTTCCATTAGGGTCGACCCTCTCAGGGATTCCAGAGAAACATCTTTGAACGACACAGCCTTGGGGTCGACTCATGCTCAGTTGGGGTCGACTCCATTGGGGTCGGCTCAAGCATTCCTGGGGTCGACTCAATCTGGGGTCGACTCAAGGAAGGTTGGGGTCGATTCAAGGAAGGTTGGGGTCGGCCCTCTCAGCAAATTTCAGAGACTTGTTTTCTTGAGGCTTGAAGATGGGGTCAACTCAAGCAAGCTTGGGGTCGACTCAACTACTGTTCATATGTGCCATTTTTGCATAAATGTGCCTGATGGTTTCATGATGTGTCGGGGTCGACTCCATCAATCTTGGGGTCGACTCATTCCACACTTTGCTGCAACTTAAGATTAGAATCATCCGTATAATCAATGAAATATACTTCAAGCAATTTTGAATGTATGCCATGGTATTGCTACATACTCTTAACAATGAAAATTACTATTGTCCCCTTAAGAGTACGTTTTACTTGAAACTTTGCCGAATTAGAATTTAGAATTCACTATCTCTTTTCTATCGCAAATTTTATCTCATTATTAATCATTGAAATACATCTTGATCTCATTCTTTTAATGTACCGAAAGTGTCGAACTCAGTATTGATGTATCAAATTAACTTGTAGTATTTAATTAGATATTCCCTCAATGGTTGTGTTAATCATCAAAATAACACTATCATCCTCAATCTCCCCCTTTTTGATGATTACAAAATATTGAGTATGAGCAGATTGATACTTATCTTAAAATTAGTTTTAGAAGAGCTCAAGTTGCTGATTTTCAGCTTTTCAAATTTGAGAGTGAAGTCTTCCCCTTTTTCATCCAAATATTGCCAATTTAAACTTTTGATTTTCTCTCCCTTTCTTTTATATTTGGTTAAAGATGAAACTTCAAAAATTTGAGATAAAGCAAGAATTTCAGATTATGTATCGAGGTATGAGAGATATGTGCCAAATTTTGAAATTTGATTGAAAGTTTAGACTTTAACATTTTCATTGTTACATATTGCTCCCCCTTAAGTGTATATTATCTCCTATTATATTTTTCAACCTCGTTTGTCAACTTATTGCAACTTCTTTCTTTCCTTGCTTCTCCCTCTTTTTGTTATCATCAAATAGGTGCATGGCAATAGATAAGCAGATGCAGTAAATAATAAACAGTCAAGTTTTACTGATCAATATGGAACATTGTGGTACATTAACGCCAAAAATACAATGTTCTTCAATCAAAGTGCAAAGTATATGAACAACACAAAATACATATGAGAACTAGATAAATCCTAGGCACTAATCATAATGCTAACATCAGCCTAGGGGATATCTAAAGGCTGTGATCTAGTCCTCATCCTCCTAGCATAAGTAGCGAGGGGAGGTCGAGCCTGATGGGACTGAGTCTGGCGTGGACCTCGCTGAGCTGGATGACTCTGTGCCGAAATCTCTGACTCAGCTGCTCGGGGCACAGATGGACCATGAGCCTCTCTCTCTCTCCGTAATGCTCCCACCTCCTCTTTGAGGTCGCTGAGCTCTGCAGTCATAATGTCCATCCTGCTCGTTAATCCGTCAGAGAGAGTCCTCACCTGAGCTGATACAAGCTCAGTCATCCTACTCCAAAAATTCTCTATGCACCCCGTGGGTGTGGATGACGAAGGTCCAGCCTCTGAAGGTGCTGTAGGATGATCCGCAGGCTCAGCCTCAGGGATGGGATCTCAAACCTCTGGTGCATCACCCTCTGGTGCATGTATCCCTGCTCCTGCACGCACCCACTGCCCGTCCACCTTCTCATAACCCATGCGAACTAGGGACCGTGCAGTGTAAGTGTCAGTGAATAGCAGATGCCTGGATATCTTTCCCTCCACAGATATGTCATGCTGTCTGAATATCAGGGTGAGTATCATACCGTAGGGCAAAGAGACTCTCGATTTGCATATGGCCTCTCGTATCTGCCTGATCATCATAGCTGGAAGATTCAGGGGAATGCCCTGAATGACATGCTCCATAATGACCATATCTCGCTCAGATATGTGATCGAATCTCCCACTCTTCGGAAACAATATCCGACCTATGAAGTTATGCAACAACCTCATCTCAGCTGATAGAGAGCTAGCTACTAAATTTTCTGAATAATCAAAATTCTCTCTTTCAAAAATCAGCTGTAGAGCTCTCAACTTACTTTCTGGTCTTTTCGGTGTAGCTCCTTCGCAGGGGAGATGAAGCAACTCACTCAAACTTTCTTCTGAAATCTTAACCCTTACTCCTCGGACCTCAGATACAAGCCCTCCCATTCCAACTTTTAGGAAGGCATAGAACTCACGAACCAAGCCCGGGTAGGTCACCAAATCTAGGAAGCAAAGATATTCCCATCCTTGCCTTCGGATCCAATCCCCCAAACGGAATCCTTCTTAATCCAGAAATTTGGATTGGATCCTTCTCCCTGTGGTAACCGGTCTCCCCGCATATTTTGCAAGTTGAACTGAAGGGAAAAGAGGTGGAGGAGACTCTGCACGTGTCTCACCTTGTGGAGGCACTGTAGACGAGTCCCTAGCATGCCTATCAACAATGGTTGGCCATGAGACTCTCCCGGATCGCTTAGCAACGGCTCGCTTGGGTCCCATTCCTTCCAAGATCTGATCTAACGGCTTGGGGAAGCAATCTAGCACTATTTGGAGATGATTGGAAGGGATTGGAAAGTGAAAAATAGAGTCTTAGGAAGAGGACAAGATGAAACAGTGCTCTAACATAGCTCACAGGTCCCTCTTTTAAAAACAAGGTCCCGCCGTTGGGTCAACCCCAGGATTTTCTTGGGTCGACTCAACGTGGGGTCGACCCCATTCTGGCTCGGGTCGGCTCCAGTTCAGAAAATTTTCTTTCTCTTCCTTTCCTTTTAAAAATTCTTCATTTCCTCCAATCCTTACAAGTTCTTTATGGGACAATGATACATGAGTAAGGAATCTATAGATGACTAGTTTGACTAATGTTTCATGGGTTTTTCGAAATGGGAGGAGAGTATCATGAGACAATTTGCTCCTTTTTATATCTCCTTAATCAAAAGGATCACATATGCCTAATTCCCTCCTAAGCATGCAAAATCTATCTTCACTTAAAGGTTTTGTGAATATGTCAGCTAATTGTTTCTCAGTACATACATGCTCAATACATATGTTCCCATTTTGCACATGATCTCTAATGAAATGATATCTTATTTCAATGCGTTTGGTTTTAGAGTACTGAACTGGATTTTTAGTAAGGTTAATGGCACTAGTGTTATCACACTTTATAGGAATATTGTCAAGTTTAATTCCATAGTCCTCTAGTTGTTGCTTGAGCCATAGTACTTGAGCACAGCAACTCCCGGCAGCTATATATTCGGCCTCAGCCATTGACAATGCTACCGAATTCTGCTTTTTGCTAAACCATGATACTAAGTTATTCCCTAAAAATTGACATGTTCCACTAGTGCTCTTCCTATCTAATTTGCAACCAGCAAAATCTGCATCAGAATATATAAATAAATCTAGATAGGAGTCTCTAGAGTATCATAAACCTATGTTTGTGGTTGCTCTTAAATATCTAAGGATTCTTTTGACAGCACTTAGATGTGACTCCTTAGGATCTGATTGGTATCTAGCACATATTCCCACACTAAATACTATGTATGGCCTACTAGCAGTAAGGTAAAGCAAAGATCCAATTAAGTCTCTATAAAGCTTTATATCTATACTTTTTCCTTTTTCATCTTTGTCTAGCTTACTAGTGGGATTCATTGGGGTGCCTATTCCCTTGTGATTTTCATTCCCAAACTTCTTTAATATTTTTTTTTGTGTACTTAGTTTGATGAATGAAGATACCTTTCTTAGTTTGCTTGATTTGTAATCCGAGAAAGAAATTTAGTTCTCCCATCATACTCATCTCGAATTCTTCTTGCATTAATTTAGCAAACTCTTTGCAAAGATTATAATTAGTGGCACCAAAAATTATGTCATCTATGTATATTTGAACTACTAGCAGATTTTTGTCTCTTCTTTTGAGAAAAAGTGTTTGATCTACATTTCTCCTACTGAAATCATTATTCAGTAGAAATTTGCTTAGTCGATCATACCAAGCCCTAGGTACTTGTTTCAATCCATATAATGCCTTATGTAATCTAAACACATGATTTGGCAATTCATGATTTTCAAAACTAGGAGGTTGCTCTACATATACTTCTTCCTCTATAAAACCGTTTAAGAAGGTACTTTTTACATCCATTTGATACAATGTGAAATCCATGAAGCATGCAAAAGCTAGAAGTAATCTAATAGCTTCTAATCTGGCCACAAGAGCAAATGTTTCCTCAAAATCTATCCCTTCTTCTTGATTGTATCCCTTAGCTACAAGTCTAGCTTTATTTCTTATAACTACCTCATTTTCATCTAATTTATTTCTAAAGATCCATTTTGTTCAAATTACATAGTTATGCTTTGGTCTCTCAGTTATTGTCCATACATTACTTCTTTTGAATTGATTTAATTCTTCTTGCATAGCATTTATCCAATTTGTGTCGTTTTCAGCTTCTTCATAAGTCTTAGGTTCTAATTGTGAAACAAAAGCAAGATAATCATTTAAATTTCTAAGAGAGGATCGAGTTCTTACCCCTTGAGATGGATCACCAATGATTAAGTCTTTAGGGTGTCCATGTGCATACCTCCATTCCTTTGGCAAGTCTTGAGATTGTGGTGGCACGCGATCATTTTTCTTTTCTTGATTTGGCACGTCATCAAGATTCAAATTTTTAAAGTCAATAATTCCTGCATCATCATCAAGAATATTTTCTCTCCTAGGAGACTCACTATCAGACTCATCAAAAATGATATTAACTGACTCTTCAACTACAAGAGTTCTTTTGTTGAATACTCTGTATGCCCTGCTAGATGTAGAGTATCCTAAGAAGATACCTTCATCTGACTTGGCATCAAATTTACTTAGATCCTCCTTGCCATTGTTTAAAATGAAACATCTACATCCAAATACTTTAAGATATTTAGCAGTTAGTTTCTTATTCTTCCAAAGTTCATAAGGAGTTTTCTTGGTTATAGGTCGTATTAAAACCGATTTAGAATATGGAAAGCAGTACTTATAGCTTCAGCCCAAAAGTACTTTGGAAGATTTGACTCGCACAACATTGTGCGTGCCATTTTTGCCAAGGTCCTATTTTTTTTTTCAACAACCCCATTTTGTTGAGGCATTCTAGGTGCTGAAAATTGATGTGAGATACTATTTTCATTACAAAATTCTTCAAAGTGTTGATTTTCAAATTCAGTTCCATGATCACTTCGAATTGCTATTAAGGTGAGCTTCTTTTCAATTAAGATGTTTTTATAATATTTGAAGAATGCTGAAAATGCTTCATTCTTATGTGTAAGAAATGAAACCCATGTATATCTTGAAAAATTATCTACTATAACTAGTCCACACTTCTTCCCTCCTAGACTTGCGGTTCTAGTGGGTCCAAATAGATCCATGTGTATGAGTTCAAAAGGCCTAGTGGTTGATACTATATTCTTTGATTTGAAGGATGATTTTGTTTGCTTTCCTAATGAGCATGGTCCACAGATTTTGTCCTTTTCAAAGATCAATTTTGGCACATCCTTTATCAAATTCTTCTTGACTAGTCTTGATATTAAATCCATACTAGCATGTCCTAGTCTACGATGCCAAAGCCAACTGAAAGTGATTCCTAGGTTCTTCGGTACTAAGCATGCTGAATTTTTTTTTAAAAAAAAAACATGGCTGAACCTGATCGGGTTGCCTACGTACCCCTTCATAAGCAGGATCAAGCCATACGTAGTTCTTTTTAAGTTTTAAAACACAGCGGAAAAACTAAATCAAACAATTTAATTCATGCATGCTTACAAGATCAAATCTAGAAATCAGCACCTTAAGAACACATAGGATTATGCCGGAATCGTTTAAACAATTATGCTAAAACATTCATGCATGATTAACTATGAGATCTGAAATGTAAAAACTCTATTCCGATTAATCTCCGAATATCCATCGAATGGATTCTGGAGATAACTCCGTGAGGAGCCCCAAAGGAGGGTAAAACCTCGGGGAATCAGACCTAGACCCTGACTCCAAAATAAAATATTGATGTGGGATTAATATCTTTTATGATAGAAGAAACCTGTGGATCTGATCCTTGACTTCGCAGCCACGCACACGAATGGCCTCTATGAGAAGTACATGCGAAGCCCTAGGTAGATCGTCTTCCGCGGGAGTGCTAGCTCGCGCAGGAACGTTGCAATGGCTGAAGCTTTCTCCTTCTAAACACTCAACCTTTGATTTTTCTTCAAGGAGATGGAGGATGGACATGAGGAAGAAGGAGAAGAAGGGATGGAGGCCCTCAGAGAATTTTTTCAGAATTTTTTGAAACCTCTAAATATAGTATATATTGAACCCAAGGCATGGGGGTCTTTTATAGCCAAAAGACCACCCCATGCCTCACACCTAATTTAGCCAACTAATTTGGCTGATAAAATTCCCAAAAAATTCTGGTGGTTTGGCAGCTAAGAGGAGATAAACATATCCAAATTTTGTGCATTTTGGATCCCTAAAAGATATAAATTCATGCGTCCAAAGTTCAGCCGCAGACCATCCTATTTCATGCGCCATGCAATCCCTAAAAATTAGAAAATTCATCTAAATCTTTCTAGAAAGATTTAAGGCACCATTTTTATAGACAATATAGCCCCACGCCTCCTCTCTTCTCATGCCAATTTTTGGCTAAAAATAAAGAGGATAGGCGTAGAAAATATTGGAAATAAATTAAGGTGTAATTCTTCTCCAAGAAGATAAGGATGGGTTCCTAAAATTTAGGAATTCTTCTCCTTATCCAATTCTGATTATTTGGACTCATAATCCTCATCAAATAAGGTCTTCTAATTGATTTGGATCAAGCCCAATCCAATTGGGTCAAGTCCCATCAATTAGGTCAAGCTCAATCTACTTGGGTTGAACCCAATCCAATTAGGTCAAACCCTGATGCAGCCCAAATTGAATCCTATTCAATTTGGCTCAACCTAAGCCCAATTACTCAATCAAATTGAGTTCATTAGCAATCTAATTGTTAATTAATCTTCCAATAATTCAATAATTATTTTAATGCAACTTTTGCTTAGGATAATTTGTCAATCGAATTGACCAAATTACCCCTGAATGATTCTTAATCATCAATCAGCCATTTGATCAACCTAGAAACTTCTATGCGTGTGACCTCATAGGTTCGAACCTAAGCCGGTAGTATAGGAACATCTTCCTATACTAATCGATGTGACCATCTAGCAATGGTACCCGATGTCCGGATAGGCCGAATATAAGCGAAGCAAATACTCTGGAACCTTGGACTATGGTTACTGTATAATTCAATCCCTTTGACTCCTAATGCCAGGATGACTTAGAGCTCACTGTCAACCCTATAATTAGTACATCCATTATGTGATTAACTTTAGATATCCCGTGACTCCTCACTGGAATTACCCTGGCCAAGGTTTTGCTAAATTAATCACAAGACATTATCTCCTGTTTTCAGGAGGGGTCAATTCCATCTCGACTCACAATTGACTACGCAAGTACTTGACTACACCCAGTGACCTTCCGTCACAGAATTAGAAATTCAGATAGTCCGGTACCAAAGTACAGTGAGTTGCTTGCTAGTCACAGGTTGCGATCTCAGGTCAGAGGGCCAAACTTATACCCATATCCACTCGGAACATCTCTTGACAGTAGAGCGTTCCGGAATTGGTCATGTTCAGTGAAATGTACTCCTACACTTCACCTGTATGGCATACCAGTGTCTCCACACTCCTTGGTTAAGAGGACAACCAACGTATATGTCACACAACGACCTAATCTCGATAATGTTGTCGTCCTAGTAACAACATATCATTTAGTCATGAACAAGTTTAAAGACTCAAAGATAAATCCTCCTTTATCATAACATAAATCCTAAGGACTTCATCATATAAGAGTTCATTTGAAGATGAAATGATGAATAATGCCAAATAATACTTTATTAATTTATCAATTCATTTACAAAATTCAATCATCAATATGCTGACGATTGACATTTAGGATACAATTCCCAACACCAACTTGTTTCATTTTTTCTTTCTTCATTAGTAATTAAACATAATCCATTTTTCTTGCCTAACTTATGAAGATCTACCATGTAAATATTTCTCAGCCTTTGTTCTATAAGTACAATGCTATTATCTTTAGGATTTGTGATTATGCATACTGAAGCTTCAAATGTGACTTTAAGACCTTTATCACAAAATTGACTTATGCTAAGTAGGTTATGTTTCAGACCATTAACTAATAAAATATTTTCTATAAAGGTGGATGGAGTAATGTAAATTTTACCCTTTCCAATGATAAGTCCTTTCCATTGTCTCCATAAGTTACCACTCCACCCTTCTTAGATTCCAAGATGACAAATTGTTCTACGTCACCTGTCATGTGTCTTGAACAGCCGCTATCTAGATACCATCGTTTATCCACCTTATTAGCTGCAAGACACCCCTACAATCAAGATCAAGAATATGCTTTAGGTATCCAAACTATGTTGGGTCTTTTAGGGTTAGTACTTGATGTTCCTTTTGGAATCCAAATTTTCTTGGATTTTAGCTTATAATTATTACTCAATTTGTTGTAGCTAGACTTTCTATAGTTACACTCATATGCTTTATGTCCTAATTTATTACAGCAATGACAAGTTATATTTTCATTTTTGGCTTTCACAAATATGTTCTTTAAGTATTTTTGTTTCCTAATTTATTCCAGTTTTATCATATACAGTTTTTTGACTATCAAAAATTATATTTAATTTAGTTGAGCTAAGTGTAAACTTGTCCACTAAGAATTTGTATTTTTCAGCATCTTCTTTTAATTTGACATTTTCAGCAATTTGACTTTTGGTTTCATTGGTGAATCTCCTACTTAATGTTTCATAGTCATTAGATAGTTTTTGCTTTTCTTGGATAAGAGATTGATTTTCATCTTTTAGAACTTTATTTTTATTGATTAATTTCTTGTGTTCTTCCATGAGTTCTAAAAATGCATCATATAATTCTTCAACAGTAAAATCACATTCAAGTTCAGAATCTACCTCATCGTCATTGGCCATATGGCAGATTTGGGCCGTCTCTTGTTGATCTTCCTCTTCCGAACTTGACTCCTCACTTTCACTCCATTCAGCCATGAAGTTCTTCTTCTTAAGTTTTCTTGTCATCCACTTCAATTCCGGACAATCTATCTTGAAATGTCCGGGCTTATTACACTCATAGCAAATTGGTGTTTCCTTTTTCTTTTCTTTGTCCTTTCCCTTTTTCTTGCTTGAGCTACCTTTGAGGAAGGGCTTCCTTTTATGAAATTTCTTCTTTCCTCTCATGAACTTTCTTCCAAGCATAGTCATTCCTTCTTCATCATATTCCTCCTCATCATCTGATTCTTCTGATTCAGTTTTCTGTTTTGGAGTAGTAGACTTCAAGGCAATGGTCTTTCTTTTCTTGACCTCATCTTCTGTCTCATGATCAACTCATGGGTCATGAGTGATTCTAGAAGTTCTTCCAATTACAGTATATTGAGGTCCTTTGCTTCTTGAATTGCTGTTACCTTGGCCTTCCAAACTCTTGGTAGAGACCTGAGAATTTTTTGCACTAGTTCAGAGTTAGTATAAGACTTTCCTAAACTCTTTAGCCCATTTATGATTTCCGTAAATCGAGTAAACATTTCAGTTATAGACTCAGTGGATTCCATTTTAAACAACTCATACTTATGTACTAATATATTTATCTTTGACTCCTTGACTTGATTAGTTCCTTCATGTGTGACCTCCAGTTTATCCTAAATTTCTTTCGTGGAGGTGCATGTAGATATTCTATTGAATTCACTTACATCTAGTGAACATAAAATACTTTAATTGCTTTAGCATTTAGTTGTGCTAGTTTTCTATCACTCTCATTCCAATCCATTTCTGGTTTGAAAATGATTGTGCCCTCTATACTACTTGTGGGTGTGTGTGGTTCTCTAGTTATGATATTCCACAATTCATAGTCTAGAGCTTGAATGAATATACTCATCCCGGCTTTCCAGTATGTGTAATTAGTGTCATCAAACAGAAGATGTCTATTTGTGGATTGCCCCTCGCTCATAGAACATCCTACTTGGGTTGTCATGATCTTTGTCTCTTGATTGTGAGATCAACAAATACTATGCGAGCACCTTGCTCTGATACCACTTGTTGCCCAAGGTGACAAGCCAAGAGGGGGGGTGAATTGGTTTCTCTAAATTTTTACTATCTTAATTTAGTCAATTGATGAGTGAGTGATGTTAAAACAATACACAATGCAAACACATAAGAAGTATAGTGGTTCGGTGCTCTCCTAAGCACCTACGTACACTCCCCAAGCGACCCCTTAGGAATTCACTATAATCCCGTGGATTATAGTTGAATTGTTTTCCGGGCTCACAATCCAAAAATCTTTACACTTTGGTTTTCCGGGATCACCAAAAACCTATGTTGGTTTTACGGGCTCACCAACGAACCTTCACAATTGGTTTTACGGGTTCACCAACAAACCTACACCGTTGGTTTTACGGGCTCACTAACAAACCTTTACAAGGTGATTAAAAAGAAGAAGAAGGTTGAAACTCCTAGATGAGCAAATATAACAATTATAAGCTACAAAGAAGAGTTTAGAATATAGTTATCGCTTGATGAGACTTCTCTCTTCTTTGTCAAGATTGTTTCACTCTTCAAGGGTTGATGGAGCTCTTAATGTTCCTTAGAATCTGCTCTACCATTTTCTTTTGACTCTTTGAGTGAAGCACTTGGATGAAGAAAATTAGGGCACTTATCTTTCTTGTGTAAGCTTTGATATTTCGTAAAAGGATACTTTCTCTGATGAATAGTGTCACTTTAAATAGTTTCTCTCATCCATTGGACACCCCCCATTGGTTAGATTTCAAAAACTAGCCGTTACTTACTGTTGGGAGGACAAAAAGTACTTCTGCAGAACTAGCCGTCATGCTTCTGCCCGTGTTGGAGTCGACCCAACCTTTCCTGGGGTCGACTCAAACTACTGTTCATCATACTTGGGGTCGACTCAACATTCACTGGGGTCGACCCAACTTTCACTGGGGTCGACCCAACTTTCATTGGGGTCCACTCATGCTATATTGGGGTCGGCCCTCTCAGGAAACACAGAACCTTATATTTCAGCCATTTTTCACTAGGGTTGACTCAACTCTTTTTGGGGTCGACTCAAGGTTCAGTGGGGTCGACTCAAGTTCCATTGCGGTCGACCCTCTCAGGGATTCCAGAGAGACATCTTTGAACGACACAGCCTTGGGGTCGACTCATGCTCAGTTGGGGTCGACTCCATTGGGGTCGACTCAATCTGGGGTCGACTCAAGGAAGGTTGGGGTCGGCCCTCTCAGTAAATTCCAGAGACTTGTTTTCTTGAGGCTTGAAGATGGGGTCGACTCAAGCAAGCTTGGGGTCGACTCAACTACTGTTCATCCGTGCCATTTTTGCAGAAGTGTGCCTGATGGTTTCATGATGTGCCAGGGTCGACTCCATCAATCTTGGGGTCGACTCATTCCACACTTTGCTGCAACTTAAGATTAGAGTCATCCGTATAATCAATGAAATATACTTCAAGTAATTTTGAATGTATGCCATGGTATTGCTACATACTCTTAACAATGAAAATTACTATTGTCCCCTTAAGAGTACGTTTCACTGAAAACTTTGCCGAATTAGAATTTAGAATTCACTATCTCTTTTCTATTGCAAATTTTATCTCATTATTAATCATTGAAATACATCTTGATCTCATTCTTTTAATGTACCGAGAGTGTCGAACTCAGTATTGATGTATCAAATTAACTTGTAGTATTTAATTAGATATTTCCTCAATGGTTGTGTTAATCATCAAAATAACACTATCATCCTCAGTATCTTATTATTAAAACCCTCCATTTCAACACCAACTTAATAATTAGGTTAGAGATCATCAAAATACATGAATTTTAGTTTCTAGGCATATTTTGTAGTGTACATGATGTTCAACAACACATATAAACCAAAGATATTTATCAAAAGCTGGAGTACCACAGTGATACGTGAAGAAGGACAATAGTGCCAACTATTCAACCTATGGAGGCTACATTTTAGTAGCAGAAATAAATTAATCGTCTTGTATCGTTCATTGTTCTTGTTTTTTTTCTTAGTTATAGTAAAAGTGACATTTAGAAGTATTAAGATAGTCCCAATTCAATATAAAAAAACTATAGATTTGTGGTTGGGCTAGGTTAAGCATGCACTACTTTTCCTAGCTAGTCTTGCAGAACAAGCCCATCCTAACAAATTGCTCTACTAACAAGATTCTTGACTATATTAGTCATAATCGGAAATACAAGGTCAACCTAAGACAAATTGATCCTTTGAGCCTTTGATCATGATCTTTTGTCCACATTAAGATATTGTTACCTATCCATCTATGAAATGTTGTATATATGCCCTTTTTTATAACTATAAGCCATTCATTTAACTCTTGCAGTTTTATTCCTAAAAAAGCTGTAAGGCTTGCATCTTTTGAAGAGGAGAGAATTATATGATTTGTAAGTTGTTTCTCATTTGTATTTGTATGATTGATACATAGCTTTGAACTTTATGAAATTAATCATAAAATTTACCGAATTCGTGAGGATATTCTGGTGATAGAAAAATAAAAAGAATAGTCTCATCTCGGGGGGAAAAAATCCACTGCAGTGATCAGAAGAAACCCAGCAAAACTTGCGAATTGTTCGAATTTATCGCGATATAATGGAGATGGAAAAGTAAGTTAATAGAAGGGAAGTAGTGTCATAAGAGGACAAAGGTCTGGGGGAATTTCTAATTCTAAAAGTTTTCTTTTTAAAAATTTTTATGAACGCCATCCCGTCATGGACTCATGGCTTCTTATCTCTTTTGGGTTTTCTCTATAACCACCCTGTTTGCATGCTGACGTGTTATCATTCTACAACTGCCACGCGTCAGCTAGGGTTCTTTGGAGTTTGTGCTCTCCCTGTGAGGATGGGGACCGCGGAGTGTGAACGCGAAGATGCTGAGGGGGAGATGATAGGACAAGGGTTGAAGAAGCTGGACCGCTGAAGTAGAATTCAGATGCCAAGGCAGCGATCGATTAGCTAAAAAGAACAAAAATGGTCATAGAAATAAAGAAAACATGACATGGCGACCGGTGACTCTATGAATTTCCACAGGTCAGCAGCTAGAATAGCTTTGTTTGTAAAGCACTTGATATGTAGTTCTTGGGAACTTTTCTTTCTTTTCTTTTTTTTTTTGGGTATGGCTGTGAAAGTTTAAAAGTAGACAAATTATTTACATTAATAAAAAAAAAGGCTAGGTTACTTTGTAAAGTTACATCTATATATCCTTGTTCTTGAAAAAAATTTAAAAATTGCCTTTTTTATGGAGATAAAAGAGATTGGATTGCTTCATTAACAAAAAACTAAGCATAATGAGCATGCAATATATGTAATTCCCTTCCCATATAATTGACCTAATTGAGGTGAGTATTCGCTGAATATCATATCGATTTATTAATAGGTGTCATGTGGTTCTATTTGATTCAAGATTTGTTTTTTAAAGAAAAATTGTATAAATTACTGATTATATCTTCACTTTTGGCAGATGAGCTCTCTTCTTTTTCTTTTTATCTCTATCTGTATTATTAAAAAAGCTACAACGGTGCCCTTTTTGGTTTGTGAGAGCACCGCGTGAGATCATAAGAATATATTATTTAGTGCACTGCATGTATCCATTCTACTATAAATATTGGAAACTAAAGTTAGATGGTTGGAACTAATCAAGATGAAATATTTATAAAGGAGAGATATAAGAAGAGCATGATCTCAATTTTTATGGGAGGGCATGCCCTTAATTTCTTATCTTTATTCCTACTTACTTGCATGGGCTAGTTGTTGAAAAAAAATAAAGCAGCATTTGGCTACTTAATTTACTAAACAACTCAAGTGAACCATGAACTAGTTTGAAACGAAGGGTTTCACAACAATTCAATATGATTCAATCAAATATATGTGGCTCATAATATAGTTCAATCTAAGACTTTATTTATTTATTTAACATTTGAGTTTTGTGTTATAGTCATAGCAGCAAGATGTATCATCATTCATCATAGATCAATGAAATAATGATGCTAGACATACTTTGTATTTAAGTGACCTTATTACTATATATATGCGAAATAATTATGTATAGTCTTCGAAAATAATTATCTAAGAATGTATATCGGCAATACAGTGGGAATAATTAGATATTGATATTGGCCTTTTGTATATGCATTAATAATGAAGATAACCTTAATAAAAATAACCTTGAAAATAATCTTAAATTAAGTTACTATTTACTGTTGCTCAAAAGAAAGATGCCATACGAAGACACTGGAGCATTGGTGTGCATGGATGAAGTCCACATATTGGCCCAAGGACTGATCTCAAATTGGCTCACTGGAGCCACAGGAATGGTTAGTGGAGACCATACTTCAATTGGGCGCAGTTGAAACCACCTCCATTCAATTTTTGTGGCTATTGTACATTCGAGTTATCTCCTACATTAACAAGTTGAGTGTAGCATGAAAATACTTTTGAGAACGACAGAATATGATACTGAAAATAATCAACAAAAGTTATATTTAGCGGGCACCACCATGGCACGTGTCCCCTTTTTATTACCTTAAAAATGTTGTGATGATAAACTACACCAAAAAGGGCTCAAAAGAATGGCTCATTGTACCCTACACCAGGGGCAGTAAGTTAGAAGTACACTATAGGAATATTCCAAGATGAGATGAAAGAGGCAACACTCCGAGACAAGCCGCATGATGAACGAGATCCATGGGATCGAAAAATCTGATCGGCATGGTGCACCGCCAGCATAATGCAGGGTATAATTTATCCTAAATCTTCTTTTTTTTATAGAAAAAATATGATTGTTTTCATTGGTCCTCGCATGTTGGATAGATGCTTCTTTCTAGAACAGAAGATTTCTTCTTTTTTTTCTTTCTTTCTTTTGGTTGTTATTGTCGTTTTATCTCGTGGATAATTTGTTTCACCAGTGCATTTTTCTTAATTTCTATATGTGAGAGAGAGTCAAGTCCAAAAGAGCATATAATATTTAGGTTAAAGTAACCATATGGTGAACTTGGCTCGTGATGCAAGTACTTGGCCCAAAAAACTCGATTTGTTGGAGGAGAAAGGCATCGAGTTTCAGTAGCAAAAAGGTTGGCACGCACGAGCATGCGATCAGCGTCTGATTAACACGGAAAGATGATGATGGAAATCGAATGGAGGATAGAAAGTAGCGAAGATCCAGATGGTTAACTTTCAAAAATTTTTACCACCATCATACTGCCATTCGAAGGTAGATAAGGAGTGTAGCAAAGAGCTAGGGTAGAAGTGTGGCAATGGGCTAGGTAAAAATCTTAATTACGCCTACTTCTAGTATAAAAACTACTAGTAGAGTTGTTGCTGGTGGTCCAAACCGAGAACGATTGACACGACGGTGTGAACGGGGTTCCGCCTGAGTTGTCTTGGTTGGTGCTGGTTGCGCTCCACCTTCCGCCAAGGAACCTGCAAACAAGCCTTGCACCACCACCAGGGTGGTGATGGCCCTCCGACGGTCAAGTCAGAGGAGATTGGAGGAGGAGAGATGATAATCACAAGTGGGAGAGAGTGCTTTGGGAGGTATTGCTTACCCCCCCCCTTCTCCCCCCAGCCGCATATATGCCTGGCTGGGAGGTCTCTCAGGGGGGTTTGTCGTCGTGGGGCACGATAGAATGGCCACTGACATGGCCGTTACGGGGCGTCGTGGAGCAGCGCCGGGTACGGTCATGGCAGGGCGTAGTGGAGCTCCGCTTTGTACGGTCGATACAGGAGATCGTGGGCAGCATCGGGTACAGCCGTTGCAGGGAGTAGTGGAGCAGGAGGCCGCGGCGTGCCTCTGGAGAATAGCCTGTCGTTATCAAAAGATCTCCGATTCGGGGTCGGAATGCTGGATCATAGGGCAGCCGACCCGGGGTCGGGCTGCGGAGCCGAGGAGGTCCGACTCGGGGTCGGAGTGCTGGATCATAGGGCAGCCGACCCGGGGTCGGGCTGCGGAGCCGAGGAGGTCCGACTCGGGGTCGGAGTGCTGGATCATAGGGCAGCCGACCCGGGGTCGGGCTGCGGAGCCGAGGAGGTCCGACTCGGGGTCGGAGTGCTGGATCATAGGGCAGCTGTAGCTTTCCTGGATACGCGTGCCGATCACGTGGGGCATGGCGGCTCAATTCCCCCATAACAGTAGCCCCCCACTTCCGAGCCTGGAACCAGAAGGGGAACAGGTGAAGGGAGTGATGTTTCGAGATTGCCGCCATCCTTCGGAGAGGCGCGCGCGCTTCAAGCTTCCCGCCTTCTTTATGGCGTATGGCGGTTGCTGCTGACCTGGCAACCTGAGGATTTCGGCGGACATCCTTCCTTAATGGTGTCGATTCGCCTTTGGGGTGCGAGCGACCCTTCGGCGGCCAGGCGTCTTCTGGCGTCATCGAGGTGTCACTTGCCCTTTCGTCTATTTAATCGGGGGCCCTCCCCCGTCCGTCTTCTTCTTTACGGACATTTTCGAGTTTCTCCTTTGCGCTACCGTTGTTGCCGCCGAAACGTTCGCTTGCTTTTCCTTTGACGCTCTCGGAGCCGTTCTTCCTCCTCTTCAAGTGAGTTTCCCACTCTTCTACTTTGAGCTCTTCATACTTTTTCTTTTTGTACTAGTGCACCCCAGTCGTTCCGGCCTTTCCCTCCTTCTTGACCCCGTCCTGACCGTAGATTGGCCATTAGGGATGGGCGAAGTGGGAGCAGATAGCATCAAATCAAAACTGGTCGCCGAGGACTTAGACGGATTTGTGGCTCGGTACCACCTTCCCGAGGCCTGCAATGTCACGCTCCCAGGGCCTGAGGAGAGGATGTCTCATCCTCCCCGAGGGAAGATCGCCATCAATGAGGGCATCCTCCAAGCCGGGTTCCGCTTTCCCCCTTCAGACCTAGTCTTACAGGTGCTCCGGGGTTTAGGAATGGCACCGACGCAACTGGTGCCGAACTCGTGGCGTGCTCTGACGGTCTTCCAGGTTCTCTGTCGCTTGCATGCGATTCCCGCCACCTTGAACGTTTTCTGGGAGCTCTACGGCCTGAGCGGCCACCCCCAGGACAAAGGGTGGTGGTGCTTCGCAGCGCGGCGAGGGTGCGGCCTTGTCAAGGAGGGTCCTACCTCCATTCACCACTGGAAGGAGCGCTTCTTTTTCGTTGATGCAGACCCCTCCTGGGAAATCAGGGCAATCTGGGGGACGCCGGTGAAGTCCCCAATTGGCCTGTCGAAGTTGTCGAGGGAGGAATCCGAGGGCGTCGCCGCCTTGAAGGGGTTGGTCGCCGAGGGCCAGCTTCCCCCGGTGGGCCGCCTCATTTCTGAGGATACCTTGGTGAACGTCGGTTTGAGCTCGGTCCCCACCGACCGTGAGTCCGCCATCGTTTCTTTAGCTCTTTTCTTCTCTTTCGTTCCTTCTTCCTTTCGGTTTCTCAGTCCCTGACCATCCCGTCCTTCTTGCAGAGGTCGACGACGTCATGCGGTCGGTGAAGTCGAAGGCTGTTGGTAGGGCGTCCCTGCTGGAAGCAGTCCGGAGGAGGAAACGACTCTTCCGAGCGGGGCCCCACCGGCGAAGAAGTCCCGTAAGGAGATACCTCCGATGCCGACCGACGAGTCCGGGCCCACCGGTCAGGGAGATGTCGTGGGCACCGACCGGCAGCTGACGCTGTACCAGCCCTCCGGTGGTAAGGTTGCCGCTACTCCGGAGGTGCCACCTGAGCCTGCTCAAGACGGACGGGTCGGACGTGATCGGTCCCCGACCCGGCCTTCGACTCGGTCGGCTCCTGATGACTCGAGGAGGGACGCGCCGAGGCCCCGGCCGAGCGGGACCCTATCAATTCCTGGGGCGACCCCCGCCCCGAGCGCGATCAGTCGGACTCTTCCCCAGGCGATGGATAAGGGTAAGGCTGCAGAACCACCATCCGGCTCCGGGGAGAAATCGGGGTCTGCCTTCACTACCGATGGCGCCCGAAATCTCATCGAAACAGTGTTGCTGGAGAAGGACCGTCGGCGGGTCCGGGAGTTGGATGTCTCTGACGTTGGGGCCGCCAGCTGCGTCTGTCTCATGTCGGTGAGTGTTCTTCTGGCCGTCTTTCACCATTTATTGGCTCTGTTGTTCTCCGCCTGACTCCCTTATTTTTCCTATTTCTTAGCTCGCCCAGTACATGATCCGTCTGGAGGAGTGCTACAAGGAACAGGCGGGGCTTTTGGCGAAGGCCGAGGACCGGCTGAAAGCAATGGAAGAGGGAGGCCGGGCTGCGGCAGGCAGGACGACCGGGGACCTCGAGGCGAGGCTCCGGGAGGCCGAAGAGCGGGCACTCGGCTTCGCCGCCCTGGAGGAGCAACTGTCAGAGGCTCGGGAGCAACTCAAAGCCGCCTCGGGCCTCGAAAGCAGGGTCAAGAAGGCGGAGGAACGGGCTGAAAAGCAGTCCCGGAAGATCGCGGACTATCGAGAGCGGTGGGAGAAGGCCCAGCGGTCTGCCGACAACGCCTGCGACCGAATCCGCTCTTTTGAAGCCAAACTAGGCGAACTGGAGTCGGCCCTGGAGAAGTCATGCACGGACGTCCAAGAGCTCCGTTCGCGCCTGAAGGAAGCCGAGGCCGCTCGGGTTGCTACCGAGGCGAAGCATAAAGAGGCTCAGGCTGATCTGCTGAGGGTCTCCTCTGAGGCCGAAGGCCGGATTGTGGCGAAGGTCTTGGAGGCCAAGGCTCAGATTATGGAGCGAGCTGAGGCGGAGCTGGCCGAGAAGAGGGCGGAAATCGGGCGTCAGGCGGTAGAGGCTTATCGCCAGTCCGCCGAGTTCGCCCATGATATGTCGGAGGCAGTGCGGACCTATCGCCAGTCTGACGAGTTTGTCCATGACGCGTCGGACGCGGGGGCCGAAGCCTTCACCTTGGGCTTCGAGGAGGGCCTGGCAAGGGTGTCGGCTAAGTATCCCGAAGTTGACCTGAGCGAGATCTCCCTCCTGGACTCCTCTCCGGCGCCATCGCCTGCTGGTTCTCCTGCTGCTTCCCTACCTCCCGCGGACGAGCCCGGCGTTCCCGACCCGGGAGTTCCTCCAAGCTGACCTCTTGTACCTTCCATTGTCTTTTTTATTTTTGTATGTCGGCGTTTTGCCCAATTGTATGGGCCTCGGCCCTGAAAATTAATGCACGTTGAATATTTCTTCATCTCGCCCTCGTCCTCTTTTTTTTTTTTAGCTCTTGGTTGCTTCTTGCTGACTTTTGATTCCCGAAGTTCTTCCGGCGCTAGGCCAGGCATCCGAGGGTTAAACCTCAGGAAACTCTTCCGGCGTTAAGCCAGGCATCCGAGGGTTAGGCCTCAGGAAATTCTTCCGGCGCTAAGCCAGGCATCCGAGGGTTAGGCCTCAGGAAATTCTTCCGGCGCTAAGCCAGGCATCCGAGGGTTAGGCCTCAGGAAATTCTTCCGGCGCTAAGCCAGGCATCCGAGGGTTAGGCCTCAGGAAATTCTTCCGGCGCTAAGCCAGGCATCCGAGGGTTAGGCCTCAGGAAACTCTTCCGGCGCTGAGCCAGGCATCCGAGGGTTAGGCCTCAGGAAACTCTTCCGGCGCTAAGCCAGGCATCCGAGGGTTAGGCCTCAGGAAACTCTTCCGGCGCTGAGCCAGGCATCCGAGGGTTAGGCCTCAGGAAATTCTTCCGGCGCTAAGCCAGGCATCCGAGGGTTAGGCCTCAGGAAATTCTTCCGGCGCTAAGCCAGGCATCCGAGGGTTAGGCCTCAGAAAACTCTTCCGGCGCTGAGCCAGGCATCCGAGGGTTAGGCCTCAGGAAACTCTTCCGGCGCTAAGCCAGGCATCCGAGGGTTAGGCCTCAGGAAACTCTTCCGGCGCTGAGCCAGGCATCCGAGGCCCGAGCCTCGGGAGATTCCACTCGTTGGTCGGCCTAGGCTGGCGCAAGCCGAGGCGACCGGTCGGGGCTTCCGGCTAGTCTGCTCCCGGGATGATCATCGGGTTAGCCAGGCATCTGAGGGTTGTCAAGCCTCAGGGAAATTCCGCTCGTTGGTCGGCCAAGGCTGGCGCAAGCCGAAGCGACCGGTCGGGGCTTCCGGCTAGTCTGCTCCCGGGATGATCATCGGGTTAGCCAGGCATCCGAGGCCCGAGCCTCGGGAGATTCCACTCGTTGGTCGGCCAAGGCTGGCGCAAGCCGAGGCGACCGGTCGGGGCTTCCGGCTAGTCTGCTCCCGGGATGATCATCGGGTTAGCCAGGCATCTGAGGGTTGTCAAGCCTCAGGGAAATTCCGCTCGTTGGTCGGCCAAGGCTGGCGCAAGCCGAGGCGACCGGTCGGGGCTTCCGGCTAGTCTGCTCCCGGGATGATCATCGGGTTAGCCAGGCATCTGAGGGTTGTCAAGCCTCAGGGAAATTCCGCTCGTTGGTCGGCCAAGGCTGGCGCAAGCCGAGGCGACCGGTCGGGGCTTCCGGCTAGTCTGCTCCCGGGATGATCATCGGGTTAGCCAGGCATCTGAGGGTTGTCAAGCCTCAGGGAAATTCCACTCGTTGGTCGGCCTAGGCTGGCGCAAGCCGAGGCGACCGGTCGGGGCTTCCGGCTAGTCTGCTCCCGGGATGATCATCGGGTTAGCCAGGCATCTGAGGGTTGTCAAGCCTCAGGGAAATTCCGCTCGTTGGTCGGCCAAGGCTGGCGCAAGCCGAGGCGACCGGTCGGGGCTTCCGGCTAGTCTGCTCCCGGGATGATCATCGGGTTAGCCAGGCATCCGAGGGCCGAGCCTCGGGAGATTCCACTCGTTGGTCGGCCTAGGCTGGCGCAAGCCGAGGCGACCGGTCGGGGCTTCCGGCTAGTCTGCTCCCGGGATGATCATCGGGTTAGCCAGGCATCTGAGGGTTGTCAAGCCTCAGGGAAATTCCACTCGTTGGTCGGCCTAGGCTGGCGCAAGCCGAGGCGACCGGTCGGGGCTTCCGGCTAGTCTGCTCCCGGGATGATCATCGGGTTAGCCAGGCATCTGAGGGTTGTCAAGCCTCAGGGAAATTCCGCTCGTTGGTCGGCCAAGGCTGGCGCAAGCCGAAGCGACCGGTCGGGGCTTCCGGCTAGTCTGCTCCCGGGATGATCATCGGGTTAGCCAGGCATCCGAGGGCCGAGCCTCGGGAGATTCCACTCGTTGGTCGGCCTAGGCTGGCGCAAGCCGAGGCGACCGGTCGGGGCTTCCGGCTAGTCTGCTCCCGGGATGATCATCGGGTTAGCCAGGCATCCGAGGGCCGAGCCTCGGGAGATTCCACTCGTTGGTCGGCCACTTGTCGCTCGCCGCCCATCGGGGTTTCTCTGTGCCCAGCCGCGACCGTGTTTCTCCTCTCCTCCAAGCGTTGCCTGGGGGGAACACGAGAAGGGTATTAAACGCTAATTAATGCGTTACCTGGGAAATCGGATCGCCAGTTGCTGCTGGTGAGGAGTGTTAGTTGAGCGGCCGCGATACGCGGGTTCTTCGAGGAGGATGCGGCCTGGGCGCGAGCGGAGACACGTGGACCTAGGGGTATACGTCACCCGGATCGTCCTGCACAAAGAATGCGATTTAAGGAGAATGACGCTTAGGAAATCGCGGAGAGATACGCCTCGGGAGCCGGAACGGCTCCGGATTCAGTGCGCCTGCATTTATTGGAACCACCCGTATCGGAACTACCAGGGGGCCGCAGCTTGGCTATAAATACAGGTGCAGGTACGATGGAATTTGCTAAGCCGGAGCTGCAGGTTGCCATGGATCGCGGACCTCCTCCTTGGCATATGACTGAGAGACTCCTGTCGAAGGAAAGGGGAGGCGCTCCCCTTACAACTTCAGCCAACTAGCCGTTTCATCTGGGATCAACAAGGAGGGTCTCCCCGGCGGAACTCCGCTCTAGGCGTTTCATCCGGGATCACATCTCCCCTCCTTGAAGTTCAGCCTCCCGGTTGAGCTCTGCGCCGGACGCTCAATCCGGGACCGCGCCTCCATATACTCTTCCCCCTCGAATCCCTTCTCTTTCCTACCACTGGGGAAGATGGGAATATCCTTTGGAGGCGGCGTTCCCCTGGGGGCAGCGGGAGCTTCTTCTGCGGCGGCTCCTCCTCTTTTTGGTGAGGTGCTGGACGGCGCCTCCGGTTAGAAGCACCCACTTCTGGTGGGACTGCAGCCGCCCTGGGTTGAGGGTTTGGGTCCCCACCTCTTCTTTACTTTCTTTACTCCCTAATTCCCCTCTGGGAATTCCTTGTAATCACACGAGCACGCCACTGTAACCAGAAATTATTGAAATGAAAAGTATTGCACCTTTTTAAATTGTCTTTCTGGCCTTGTTGTTCTACTGGTAATACATCCGCAGGTTAGCGGAATTCCAGCCCCTTGGAATTTCTCGGCCATCTAGGGCTTCCAACTGGTAGGAGCCAGGTCGGTTTACCCAACGAACTTTATACGGGCCTTCCCAATTTGGCGCTAGCTTCCCACCTTCCGTAGGTTGAGATGCCTTAGCTCGCCTCAGCACCAGATCTCCAATTCTGAAAAGCTTCGGTCGGACTTTGGAGTTGTAATATCGGGCCACCCTCTGCTGATACATTGCCATCCGTACCTGAGCCATTTCCCTTGCCTCTTCCAAGAGATCCAAGTTCCCTCGGAGTTGCTCTGAATTGGCCTCGGGTCGGTGCGCGGCCACCCGAGGCGAGGGGAGTCCGAGCTCCACGGGGGCAACGGCTTCCGTGCCATAGGTTAGGCTGAAAGGCGTCTCTCCAGTAGGAGTCCGTTGTGTGGTCCGATACGCCCAAAGGACATTCTCGAGTTCCTCGACCCAAGCTTGCCCCGTCCGGCCGATCCGCGCTTTGATACCTTGGAGGATTGTCCGATTTGTGACCTCGGCCTCGCCGTTGGTTTGGGGATGCGACACGGATGTGAACCGATGCTCGATCCCAAATTCCTCGCAGAAGTCCCGGAAGTGCTTGTTATCAAACTGTCGACCGTTATCCGAGATGAGGACCCGAGGTACTCCAAATCGGACAATGATGTTCTTCTTCACGAACTTCCGGACTTGTGCCTCCGTGATGGTGGCCAGTGGCTCTGCCTCCACCCACTTGGTGAAGTAGTCGATGGCGACAATCAAAAATTTCCGCTGGGCCGAAGCGACGGGGAATGGTCCGAGGATATCCATTCCCCATTGTGCGAAGGGCCAGGGCGCGGTGATTGGCGCCAAGGGGACAGAGGGGACTCTCTGGACGTTGGCGTGGCGCTGGCAGGCGTCGCATTTCCGCACGTGGTCCTTCGAGTCCTCCATCAAGGTCGGCCAATAGTAGCCTTGCCTCATGATCTTATGCGCCAAGGACCTAGCCCCCAAGTGCGATCCGCAGATGCCTTCGTGGACTTCGCCGAGGGCGTAGGCCGCTTCCGCGGGGCGGAGGCACCTTAAGAGGGGGGCGGTAAACGAGGTCCGATACAGCCTCCCTTCATAAAGTACGTAGTGGGCGGACTTCTTTACAAGCCGCCGGGCCTGATCTTCGTCTTCAGGGAGGATTCCTTCGGCGAGGTAGGCGACGAGCGGGTCCATCCAAGACGGCTCCGGATCAATTGCCATCACCGCTCCAGCCCCGTCAATGCTCGGGGCATCCAGGGTCTCCAGGTAGATTGCCCTCGACAAGTTGTGCGCGTCTGCGTCCACTAGGCGGGACAACCTGTCGGCCCTGGCATTTTCGCTCCTCGGGACCTGCTGAATGTCAACACTGCCGAGGTCGGGAATGAGTGTTTGCACCTTCCGGACGTAGCTCTGCATGGTCGGGCTCCGCGCCTCGAACTCCCCTCGAACCTGCCCGACCACCAGCTGGGAGTCGGTGAAGACTTTCAGACGCCGGATGCCGAGCTCCTTGGCGAGTTTGAGTCCCGCGACTAGGGCCTCGTACTCCGCCTCATTGTTGGTCACTGGAAATCCGAACCTCAAGGCATACTCGGCTATCACTCCATCGGGATTGGTGAGGACCAGCCCAGCCCCTCCACCTTCAGGGTTCGACGACCCGTCAATGTGGAGCGTCCAGATCGGGAGATCGAGGCTGGGTGTCTCCGGCGGCTTAGGTTCCGCCTCCTGCACAGTGCACTCAGCGAGAAAGTCCGCGAGTACCTGGGCCTTGATGGCTGGTCGGGGCTGGTAGCGGATGTCGAACTCACCAAGTTCTACTGCCCACTTCACCAGCCGTCCTGCATTCTCTGGATTGCTGAGAATCTGCCGCAGTGGTTGATCGGTCAAAAGGGTGACAGAATGAGCCTGGAAATAGGGGCGAAGCCTCCTGGTCGCAGTCAGCAGCGCGAAGGCGATTTTCTCAGCCTTCGTGTACCGCGTCTCGGCATCCCGGAGGACTCGGCTGATGTAGTATACAGGCTTCTGAAGTCTTGCCTCTTCCCGAACCAGTACTGCGCTGACTGCGGTTGGGGAGACCGCCAGGTAAAGGTAGAGCATCTCCCCCTCTTGCGGCTTGGACAGCAGGGGAGGAGACGCCATGTACTCCTTGAGCTGGTCGAACGCCGCATGGCATTCGGCCGTCCAGAGGAAGTCTTTTGGGCGCTTCAACACCTTGAAGAATGGTTGGCAGCGTTCGGCCGACTTTGCCACAAATCGTCCGAGCGCGGCGACCCTTCCAGCGAGCTCCTGAACCTCCTTCACTTTGGTCGGAGGGGACATATCTTGGATGGCTTTGATCTTGTCCGGGTTGGCCTCGATCCCGCGCTGGTTGACAATGAAACCGAGGAACCTCCCGGCCGAAGCACCAAAAGCGCACTTCGCTGGGTTTAGCTTCATGCGAAACTTTCGCAAGGTGGTGAAAGTCTCCTCCAGATCTGCAATGTGCTGGTCTGCATGGCGGCTTTTTACCAGCATATCGTCCACGTACACCTCCATATTCCGACCGATCTGCTCCTTGAAGATTTTATTGACGAGGCGCTGGTAAGTGGCGCCAGCGTTCTTCAGACCGAAGGGCATTACCTTGTAACAGTACAGCCCCCGGTCTGTTATGAAGGCAGTTTTCTCCTCGTCCTGTGGAGCCATCATTATTTGGTTGTAGCCGGAGAAGGCGTCCATAAAAGACAGTAGCTGATATCCGGAAGTCGCGTCGACCAGTTGGTCTATCCGTGGAAGCGGAAAGCTATCCTTGGGGCACGCCTTGTTCAGGTCGGTGTAGTCGACGCACATCCTCCACTTCCCGCTCGCCTTCCGGACAAGTACGACGTTTGCCAGCCACTCGGGGTAGCTCACCTCTCTTATGAAACCTGCCTCCAAGAGTTTGTCTACCTCCTGGTCGACCACCCGGATCCGATCCGGGGCACAGTGTCTCTTCTTTTGCTTTACCGGTCGGTGGGTCGGGTCGACGTTGAGGGCGTGAGAAACGACCTCCGGGTCGATCCCAGGTACATCGGCCGCCGACCAGGCAAACACATCTGCATTGGCTCGGAGGAATTCCACTAACCGGAGCCGAGCTTCCAAGTCGAGATTGGCACCGACCCGGACCGTGCGGTCCGGGCGGCCTTCTTCGAGGGGAACTTCGATTACGCCCTCGGCCGGCTCCCCGTGCCGCAAGGCCACTTCGTCTCTGGCGTCAAGTGACTCGACGCTTAGGGCCTCCATGGGCTTCTTCCCTTTGAGAGTTGCTAGGAAACACTGCCGTGCGGTCGGCTGGTCACCTCGGACCTCTCCAATCCCGGCCGCTGTGGGGAACCGCATGAGCAAATGGTAGGTAGAAACCACCGCGCGAAGGGCGTTCAGTCCGGGTCGTCCGAGGATAGCGTTGTAGGCCGAGGGGACACGGACGACCAAGAACCCGAGCCGCACCGTGGCTTCTGCGGGTGCAATGCCCGCAGTCACAGGCAGCTCGATGACACCTTCGGCCGAGATAGCGTCTCCAGTGAATCCTATGAGGGGGGTGGATGTTTTGTGCAACAATTGTCGGGAAAAGCCCATCTTTTGGAAGGCCTCGTAATACAAAATATCAGCTGAGCTTCCACTATCCACAAGAACACGCCTTACATCATAGTCCGCCATAGTGAGAGAGATCACCATGGCGTCATCGTGGGGAGTCTGAACCCCCTTTACATCTTCATCACAAAAAGTGATTACATTTCCGACCCGCTGCCTCTTCGCGACGGCCACTCCTGATACTTCCGCCGAGCCCCCTGCGTTCCTCACGGGCCGAGAGCAGCCCCCAGTGATGGTGTGGATCACTCCCGCAACGGGTCGATTCTGCTCCCGAGGCTCCTGAGGGGCCGGGTCGGCTGGACGCGGGTCTGCGGGGGGACGTCGGTCGTTTACATATCGACCGAGACGTCCTCGGCGAATGAGAGCCTCGATCTCGTCCCGAAGCTGGAAGCAGTCTTCGGTATCGTGGCCGTGGTCTCGGTGGTACTCACAGTACGCCCGAGAAGGCTTCCTCCCAGGGATCTTCTTCATCTGCCTCGGAACCGGGAGGTCCTCCCGCCCCTTGACCTCCATGAGGATCTGGGCCCGGGGGGCCAGGAGTGGGGTGTACCGGTTGAAGCGTCGGTGCGGAGAACGAGGGCGTGTGGCGCCGTGGTTCCTTGCTGGTGACGGGCTTCTGCGCCGGCGTTGAGGCGTCGGGCTCCTCCTCTGGGGTGCCTCTTTTCGCCTTTTCTTCCCGGGCTTTAGAGGGGCTTCGGCGGCCTCCTTGTTCCGGTGGGAGGCTGCCTCCTCGGCGTCTGCATACTGGTTTGCCCGAGACAACAGCTCCGGGAAGCTCCGCGGCAGACGTTTGTCCAGGGAGAAGGTGAGTCTGCCCTTCCGGAAGCCTCGCTTCAGGGCTGAGAGAGCCACCTCCTGGCTCAAATTCCGGACCTCCAGTGTTGCCTTGTTGAAGCGGGTGAGATAATCCCGCAGGCTCTCTCCCTCGTTCTGCCGGACATCGAAGAGGGAGTCGGAGACCAGTCTTCGCCGGCTACTGACGGCGAAATGGCTGATGAAGAGACGGGTGAACTGGTGGAAGGACTGGATGGAATTAGCCTCCAGGCCGGCGAACCACGCCCTTGCCGGGCCGCGGAGGGTCGCCGGGAAGGCCTTGCAGAGGAGAGGATCCGATGCTCCATGGAGGAGCATAAGAGTCCTGAAACTCTCCACGTGGTCCCGTGGGTCCGCCGCCCCGTCGTAGGGTTCGATCGCCGGCATTTTGAACCCCGGCGGGTTTAGGGTTCGCAGGATCCTTGAGGCAAGCGCCGGCTGGGAGGAGATTTCCAAGTCGGCGAAGGGATCTTTGGAGTGGCCCTTCAGGACCTGGAGCTGTCTGTGGAGATCGTCCACCCGCCGGTCCAGGGAGCGCGACCGGTGGGTGGGAGACAAGGAGCGGCGCGAGGGGGACCGACTGGAGTGCGGGCCCCTCGAGGACTGGGGTGTCTGAGAACGCGCCCGGGTCCGCCTCTCGTACCCCGCGCAGCTCCGATGAGAAGGTCCTGGCAGAATGGACCGCACTCGAGAATCCTCCCCGCGCCGGCGCTCCTCTCCATGGGAGAGGAAGGAGCGCGGGTTGTGAGGAAGAGGCGAGTGCTCGGGGAGCAGCGGCTCCTGAGCTCGCTGCGGCACCCGAGAGATCACACCCTGCAGATTCTGCACTGCCTCCGCGAGGGTGCGAACCTGCTGGGCTAGCTGGTCGAACTGAGCAGGTTCGACCGTCTGAATGGGAGGAGAAGCGGTGGAATGCTGCTGAGAGTGTGTTGGGGACGCAGCAGCCTCCCGGCCAGAGGCGCGAGAGGCTCCGCGACCGGAAGCATTGGAAGCTCCGCGACCACCTCGCCGTGCCATTACGATCGTTCTGAGATTCGTGCCCTTCCTCTAGCGCCAACTGTTGCTGGTGGTCCAAACCGAGAACGATTGACACGACGGTGTGAACGGGGTTCCGCCTGAGTTGTCTTGGTTGGTGCTGGTTGCGCTCCACCTTCCGCCAAGGAACCTGCAAACAAGCCTTGCACCACCACCAGGGTGGTGATGGCCCTCCGACGGTCAAGTCAGAGGAGATTGGAGGAGGAGAGATGATAATCACAAGTGGGAGAGAGTGCTTTGGGAGGTATTGCTTACCCCCCCCCCCCCTTCTCCCCCCAGCCGCATATATGCCTGGCTGGGAGGTCTCTCAGGGGGGTTTGTCGTCGTGGGGCACGATAGAATGGCCACTGACATGGCCGTTACGGGGCGTCGTGGAGCAGCGCCGGGTACGGTCATGGCAGGGCGTAGTGGAGCTCCGCTTTGTACGGTCGATACAGGAGATCGTGGGCAGCATCGGGTACAGCCGTTGCAGGGAGTAGTGGAGCAGGAGGCCGCGGCGTGCCTCTGGAGAATAGCCTGTCGTTATCAAAAGATCTCCGATTCGGGGTCGGAATGCTGGATCATAGGGCAGCTGTAGCTTTCCTGGATACGCGTGCCGATCACGTGGGGCATGGCGGCTCAATTCCCCCATAACAAGAGTGAAATTAAGATAGAAGATGCATTGGGTTATTATCGAAGAGCCCTCATATGGAGTACAATTATAATACTTATACTAAAATAAAATAACTACCCACTATGATTGTTGCCCACTTCTACTTCTATGTCTAGCAATTTTACTAACTAACACTAGTTGTCTCCTATTACTCTGACCTGTCCTGGTATCACCTATTAGATCCATAATTATGCTTTTATCTATAACTCCTTTCGGCCTACTTTATATCGTCATTTCATATATTCGGTCTTTAGTGGGATGCTCTCGCTTCGGCCTCTATCAGGTTATCTTTGGTCGGCCTCCTATATAATGTTTCTTTTGGTCTCAGCTCTTGGAAAACTCACTATACATTTTCTCGCAACATATGGCTAATTTAGGCATGTATGTCCCACATATTAGTTCGAATAAGGATATGGTGTGAACACATATATACATACATGCACATATGCATGCATATACTTATCCATATACACATATATAGTGTATATATATGTATTAAAATTTTAGAAACACCTAAAATCCTAAATATTAAAAAATCCTAAATCTCAAAAAATATTAAAATACTTTAAAAATCCCCAAAAATCTCAAAAATGATATAAAACCAAAAGAATCTCAAAAATTCTTTTAAAATCCAAAAATTATCAAAATTAAAAATCCTTAAAAAACCTCACGCATGCTTTAAAAATCTTCAAAAAATTAAAAATTATTAAATTTCAAAAAAAATATAATTTCTAAAAAAGTTTGAAATATGTTTTGAAATTCGAGAAAAATCTTAAAAAATATTTTTTAAAATTCCAAAAGATATTTTATAATCCTAGAGAAACCTATCTAGAGTGCCAATCCAGTTTTCTTTCAAAATAATAGCTTCTTTTGCCTGGTGGAGTCTCCTTTTCAAAAATGAATCCTTGATGGAGTTTCTGTTTCTAAAAAAAATCTTTTTAATAACCTGATAGAGTTATATGGTGTGGGTCACCTTTCCCATCAAACTTCACAAACTTAGGTATCTTGTACCAGGGTGGTAGACTTACATTTGGACAATGGCACATAGCTGCGAGAGAACATTTTTGAGTTGTAGCCGCTTGGGTTTACTCTAAGACCTATCGCTCGAAATCTTCCCGGGAATTTCAGATCCAAGGATGAGATGCATTCCCGGTTGGGATGAGGAGGGGGGTTAGGGTTAACCCCAAAAATAATATTTAACCACTTCTCATCCTTTATAAATATCCCTTTATTCTACTCCAAAATTATAGTAGAAAATAGGAAAAACATAGAACGATTAGCGGAAGACTACCAAAATCCATTCAAAAATCCTCGAACTTCATTTCTTTCTGCATGTCATCTTCTACCTCCATCCAACCCCAAAACTCAACCTACCATTCATACCTAGCCTTTATACCCAAGCCAAAGAGAGGACCCCTTACCTCCCGGCCCAAAGGGAAAAAAAATGGTAATAGTTGAAACAAATCCAGGAATTCTGGTAGCCATATTCTACTACTAATTGAGAGCAATTTCCTTTTCCTTCACTGCTAAGTTTGGCGCCTAAAAGTTTCTTAATGGAATCACTACTCGTTCATTGATGGACTCAATTAACTTGGTTCGGTCAGACCAGGTACTGCCGTATTGCTCTAACAAGATCTCCTGGCAAGAATCATCATCATCGAAATCGAGGTAGTCAGAACTAATCCTTCAAGGATTATTCATCCCTTTTCAAGGTGATTTACCTTATTCTTAAAAACTAGGGATTAGTTCTATCATCCTCATGGAAATTGAGAACCATTTTCACCAGATATCCATGTGTCAAATTTAAAAAATTATGCATAATTACCAATACGATAGTACACTCCCATATCAATTGGTGCATCCACATGATACTTGCAACACCAATAAATGCCTCAGTCTCAGCATTTTTCATTCTCAACTAAATTTATCCTTAATTTATCCAGGATCCCCGTGTCGACAATGTGAAATAAATATTACGAGGCATGTTTAATTATATTCAGGATTAGATATTCATTATTTCTTGAAGATGATCGCATTTTTCCCTTTTACTCATTGCAAGCCATAACTAGGCAAAAGTCGTCTCGATTTTCAGTTCAGACCAGCTTCAATCCGCATGTTGCATTCATGCACGGCTACCATGGACTAAACCACCAACTACTATTAAGAAAATGATAAGATTTTAAAAAAAATAGGGTGCAGAATATTCCAAATATGGTGACCTAATCATTAACTACAAAAAATATTGCCTTCAAATTACAGCTCCAAAATCAGTATATACAAATTTCTTAGGAAATTTGATGGATTCCAGCTATCATAGATTGAGTGGCTCTACTATAGAGATTTGCTGCAACTAGAGATGCAGAGTGTTTGCCCTTCTCTAAACACAACTTCAGTAAATTTAGTAATATAGGATAAGGAGAAACTGAAATTGTCAGTAACCACATGGACCAAAACAAATTCACTGCTTGTACAGTTCACAAGACAAAATACAGCCTTTAACTAGTATATGTACATACATAACAGACTCAATATAATATCTTAATAGAAATACATGAATAAGGCTCCAACATAAAAAATTTAACCACCCTTGGCAATTACCTCTACTTATTCCACGCTGAGAATAGAAGCTGAATCTGTGTTTTGCTGTCTTGAAAGCTATGTAGACAGGTGACGCTGACTAATCTTACAGACCCACATAATGTAGGCTACTATAAAAGAAAGGATCATTGATTCATAATTATCTACTGACCGAGATTTCCAAGGAGCCGCTCAACCGCAGCATGGACATTCCCAGCGGTGGCACTCAGTGCTCGGATGTTCTCCTGAGTGTCAAAGAAACCCATTTCCTGAAGTTGAGACAACTGGGTTGCATAAAGCTCTTCTGGTGGCACTGCAATGACAAGCATTCATTTCACCAGTTCAGCAGAGATGGAATGGTTTCATTACATGAAAAGACACTAAAATGTATTCATGGTAATAATATGATGTTCACCATTAGAGGTGTTAGGAACACCAAGACCTCCAGCACCAAGTCCCCCAAACATGTTCATCAGCAATTCCAGCCCTGCATTGTTAGGTGTACCTGTGGCCAAGTGGCATTAGAAAATGCAATATCAGAAAGGAAATGTGGCTGGCTAGCGAAAAGTAAAACAGCCCATATTTGCCCGAACTGAAGCAGCAGTAGGTATGTGTTAAGATCACACGTACACACAGAGAGAGAGAAAAAGAGAGAGAGAGAGAACAGAAAGAAAACTCGGTTCTCCAAATGCATGCACATGTACATAAATGCCCAAGATGCGCACACAAAAGGAAAAGGGATGTTGCATCCTACATGCATAAGCAGAGGCAACAAACAATATTAATTAGAGAGAACAAAAACACACAAGTGAGCAATAACTCAAGTATAAGTTAATAAATAAGTGGTTAAATCAGATTGAACAGTTCTCAGCAAAAATTTTGATTATTTGCCAATAATCCACAGCATTAATCAACCAAGTATCCCTAAGTATGCCAGATATTCTAGTAATATAGAAAATCTACCAGTCAACTTCACCACCAACTCATCAACATATCCAGATATACAAGAGAATATACTAGTAAATGATATAGATATCAAGTGACAGCGGCGAAACAGCCAAAAACCAAATCATAGGTGAAGAAGATTATCAATTACCTGCTCCACCACCTGTCTGATTTTGTTCCCTGCGACCAAGTAATTCATGTATCAGTGGTTACCAAGTATAGCTAGCTAAGTACAAAGAACGGATGAGAAATTAAAATCATCTAGGAATATAAGAAAATAAAAATGTTCAAGAACCATCGTGATGGAAAAGCGAAATAAAGGACAGAATAAGTTGCAAAGGAATTACAGAATAAAGTATAAAATGAAAAAACAAGCAACAGGAAACATAAATGAAAATCCATAGCAAGGTTTTCAACTTTCAAGTACCATCCCCCATCCGGCTAGTACAGGGCGTACTGTACCAACCTGGTACAGTACCGAGCACCTGCAATATGTCCCATACTGCCACATGGTACAGGTACTGCACCAAGTCCAACAGCGTACCATGCACCAGTATGGGGCATATCATACTGATCTGGCCTGCATTGATAAGGTACCAATATAGAGTCCAGTACCAAGACATGAAATATTGATCCGATATATAGGAAAGAATGCTTCAAATTTCTCATGGAGAACAACTTTTATGACAGACATGAAAAGAAATTGGGCAACAGATGAATATTAGGTATAAGATGACTTACTGGCTTGACTGTTGCTGACCAATCCGGGATAAAAGTGATTGCTGAAAGGACAAAAGTTGCTGCAGGAAAGAGCTGTTCAGTTCACACGAGAACAAACCAGAAAACTGATTGCAAAGATAGCAATATACCAAAGCTACCTGCATTGTCTCAGGAGAAGTCAGCTGGCGTAGAAATTCTGGATTTCGCAACATCTCTCTTAACTGAGTATTGGATTCCAATAGGCCACGCATATGGGGATTGAAATTAAGTATCTAGCAGCAATCAAATAATCACAAAATAAGAAAGCTCGGACCAAGGTTTGAGTCGTTCAACATAAAGTAGATTCTACCTGGTTCATATACTGAGGGTCAGAAAGGAGGCTCTGCACCATCTGCATAATGGCTGGATTTTGCATAAATTGACTCGATGGGGTAGAATCCTGCACTCCACCAACCATCTGTTCCAAATCTGGTAAACCAAGTCCTCCTAACCCAGCAATGCCTGGTGCCCTTGTATCGCTGGCAGGAGTTGACCTAGTGTTAACTGGCTGCGGACCTTCAGCTGTGGAATTAACTTCTTACATAACTGGACGAAAACAAAGAACGCCAAACTTCAAAGACTCAGCAATCATAAAGAACATATGGTACTTACCATTGCTGCTCCAAGGATTGGGAAGTGGGTTGGTGTTCGGCGAAGGAGACCCAGCAACTGATTCTGAACCAGTAGCTGATGGGTTGGGTGACCGATCTCTGTTATGGGTGACATCCTGGTTCCCTAAAAGAGCTGCAAATGGGTTTGACCCCATATCATTGTCCCCAGCCATTGTTGTGGCATTCAGAAAAGGTTCCTGTACGGTTTCATACATGCGCCTGAGCATGTTAAATCCTTCTGGAGAAGCTTCAATGTTGCTCATAGCCCTGTCTGTGTTCCGCATCATCTCTCTCATGATCTCAGGATTTCTTGCTGCTTCCAGTGTCTGCCGCAGAGTGCTGGGATCGTTGAGGATGTGTGCAAGATCAGGATTGCGGTCAATAATCTCGCGCATTTGAGGATTGCTCATGATTATATTTCTCATCAAGTCAGGGTTATTCATAAGGTTCTGGATGGCAGGCATGTTCATTATTTCCCTCATCATGTTGGGGTTTTGAGTTAGCTGCCGTTGCACCTGACCAAGTTCTGGAAATCCAATCCCAGATAAACCAGATCCCCCTAATCCAGCCAGCCCATTAGCACCAAGGCCTGGAAATAGTGAGCCTCCAAAACCAGCTCCACCAAGGCCACTACCTTCATTTGGAGTACTTGAAGCTCCTAGGTTGGATGCAGCAGTGTTAGCTGATGATGGCACAGCACCACGGACCAAATGAATGGTATGGTCTGACTCCACGCCTAACCAAGATAAAAAGAGAATCAGAGATAGGCTTGGTCAGAAGCCAAATAGAGCAAGAATGAAGGCCAAGATGGTGCAAGAAGAAAAACTAATCAATACTTCAGCTATATAAATTGGCATTACAGAACTTCTTCCTCTTGCATACCATAATACTTCGGCGATTACCAATGTCACAACCTCCAATTGTCTCCTCACTAATGCTTACTGTTCGATCATACAATGGTATTACATGCTCCTATTCCAGCTGGGTGCAGACCTCTTCCCCAAAAACACACCCCTATCTAGAAATTCTAGATTATAACTTTAATTGAAAACACCATCTTTCTACAAAACACATGCATTTGGTATCATGCATCAAATTTATATGCTTCTTACCCTCTCATACACATTGAATGTAAATCATCTAGATACAAAATAAATGTATACACACAAACCCCCACCAACCAACCAACCCCACACACACACAAACACACTAGCACCTTTCTACAAACCCCATGCATTTGGTGTGCGCATCTAATTTATATGCTTCTTACCCTCTCATGTGCATTGAATGTAAATATAGTCAAGATGCTATGAATGTATGCACGTATGCATCCTACAGAGGCTGTTTTATATTTCTAACACAATATCCTGAGAATTAAACATCCATTTTAATAATAGAATTTTAGTAGAACAATGCACTTGCTTCGTGGAAATCTAATGTAAACTTCATAAAGAAACAAGAAAAGATTTTTTATCAAAACAAAAGAATGATTTGACTCGTTAAAGAACATGCAAGTAACTTTCTTTTCCTTTAGCTCTGCGCAACAAGATGTCAACATGCTACATAACTTGGTTATATTGAAATATGCATTTTATTAGGGAGGTCAGAGTCTTATTCTTGTTGACAACCATGATTCAATTAAAAAGGGCAACAACATTACCTTTTAAGTGAACTGTTTGATACAATGAGATTACAAATGCTGAGGTGACATTTTGATCCATTTTCATACTTAATTATATTAGACTGCAAAACTTTTAGTAGAATCCATATTCGGTGATGCCTTTGAAATACTTATATGCAATTGTTACAAGCTAAGATTGATATTAATTTATACAAAAATGATTATAAGGACAGAATAAATTCTTAAGTCATCATTTTTCCCTCTTAGTATCATTTTTTTAATTCTTCTCCTTTCACTTCTTTTTCTTGTACAATTTCTCACCTTTTCCTTTCCTGACCTTCTAGTCATAACTTTTACTATACTTCTTTCTCTTCCTTTTTTGCTCCTTTTCTCTTTTCTTGCCACACAAGCAAGTACCTGCAAAAACAGTGTCTATTTATTTTTCCTTCTCAGTTTCACTTTCCTCCTTTCACCAACAGCAGTTTGTAAACATTTCTTCTTGTTCCCTTTTTTCTTTGTCTCTTCTATTCCTCCATTATTTCCTCACTTTTGCTAGTTGCTGTGGGTTCCATTATTTTCATTCCTATTCTAGTTTCCTTCTTTATCTATTTGCCTAAAGCATCGTTAGAAACCAGCACCTATCATACATACACAGAATGCAGTGGCATCATACTTCAGCAAGCAGGATATGCAACAGCAATCCAGAATTTCAAGGTGCACAAATAGTAAAATTGGTTTTGCTTAAAATTTGAAATGTTCTGGAACTCATGGGGGGAAAAGGATGCGCATGAATGACATGTTCTTTATTTGTTTCTGCAATAATTGTTCTTTTAATAACATTATTGGCTGCATCTGACCAAAAGAATCCACACAGTTCATTCTAGGATTGCACATCTCTTCTCCTTTCCTTACCAATATATTTTGGCGGCCAAAATAAAGCAGGATCCAAATATCTTCGCTGCCAAAATTTATTTATAAACCTCGGCTGGGGGAAGAGAGGAATTATTGGAAATTGCTTAATGAAATCTTGTTGGATTCATGAATATCGTCCAACTTTACTAACTGCACATGTATCCATGAAATCTCAGTCATTATACACATGATATTGCAAAGTCCAAAGCCCACAACCAGATCTCTCGCAGACTTCTAGAAAAATTTTAATTGCAAATTAGAGGTTTGTTATTACTGCTAGAATTTCCACCAGATAGGATCGCAATTTTGTCCTGGGAACAATAATTAACTTCGGATACAATTAACTAATAATTGCAATGAAGAGAAAGAAGGAATGGAAACAAGATATTCCGTTCACAGTTCATCAGATCTGGTTTACACCTCATCCTTTCCCCCTTCCAAACCATACAAAATTGATAAGACATCCTACAAACAATACGGACATATACTGCATCCTACAAACTATATGGATGAGAACTTAATCATTCGACAATATTTTGAAGAAGAGAGAAGGCTCTGGAGTCCGGAGAATGGAAAAGGGCACCTCTCTTCTTCTCTGCTTCTTTCTTCAGTTACCTTTTCTGTTCTGTATCCTCTTTCTTTCCTTTTCCATTATTTTATTTCTCTTCTCTCCTCTCATCTTATCCCTTTGCAGGCCAAAACAAAACAGGCATCCCCCAGTATGAGAAACAACGAGACTGGAGGGCTCCCTCTCCTTAAAGTGGTGCCCATATGCTTGGCCAGCCACTAGCATGTTAACTAGGACTAGTAAAGGACTAGAATGAGCCTATAAAGTGCCAGGTAATATTTAATCTGAACTCGCCATTATCTTTACCATTTACTATCTGAATTATCTATTATCTGTACCATTACTTCAGCAAAAGGCCCTAATAAACAGAAAATCAGAGCAACAAACTCCTAGGCAGTAGGCACACCTAAAGGACTGATTAAAGAGCCCTACAACTAAAATACATTAGCAAGTTAAACCTGGGATTTGACTCTAGAACACGCTGTAAGGGTAAGGCCTAACCCACATGATATATACCATATATACCATCTATACAACTTTTAGTCAAATGACGCATGTAAGAGAAGAACTAGGACTTCCCCTGAAACTGATTCTTTCATCTCCTGAAAACAACAAAAACAGAATCCCAATTCACCTCAAACCCCATCTCTCAGAGAAAGCTAGTTTTCTGATCACCTCAACCTATTCATCTACTTCAAAGAACCAAATTCATGTCAACCCCTTCAATTCTTGGTGAGAGCAAAGTTAGACACCTTATCTATCAAGGCTGTCTGGTTCAGGGTTAACGAAATAGGTTAAACGGGTTAGCTGGAATATCTTGGAAAGAAGTGATGGGATAGAGAGGGTTAATTTTAGTCCATCATTTTGGCAAAATATTTTTGACCCGGTTTATCTTAGCTAACTAGGTTGAAAAAGGTAAAGGTGGGGCTAAACTGATGATACAAGTATCACATCAGTACAGTCTATACTGGTCGATATGTGCCAACCATACCAGCCTTGTACCAACTTACTGTGCTGGTCAATAAGGGCCCATATCATGGCACACACTGTATCAACCAGTGACCAGTATGGACCTGAGGTCCCATACCGCAGTTTTCCAAACATGGAACCAGTCAATTTCTTCAAAATTCCTTCTTTACTCCTTTAAACTCCTCTAACCTCAAGCAAAAAAATGGTTGTTTGGCTAAGTATGTAGGGTTACTGGGCATTATTCTACCTAAATCACAAATAAACATATCCTAGAATAGTACAGCTGGAATTTCAATTTGTCTAAACCCCTTCATCAATTGGAGGAGGCCTGTCCTTTAAATTTTGACAAAATGGTTGTATATCAATTTATTGTTAGCATTTAACAACTTAATTTTGTAAAGCAAATGTATAGGAACATTCGTCCCAATTATAGTTTGGCCGAAGGAACAAATCACACTTCCCCAATTATTATATTACAGCAAGGCATAAGCATCTTGAGCCATGGGTTACTTTATGTGATTTGGAAATATCTCAAGGAGATATCATGAAGGAAATCATGCCAATCTTAACAATTCATCTTTTGACCTCTAACTCGATTCTCATATCTAATTATAAACGAAATCAAGAATCAACTCCTGCAATATGATCATTCATTATATATAACCCACCCTCATGTCCCTTCTTTCCTGTGATATAATCATCACTGACCGCTAGTCCTTTTTCTTGTGTTTGCTAATGGGCTAAGCAATGGGGACTAGCACTTCCACAAAGCCCCTAAACCCTTGATAACCATTGATAGGGGGAGTCAATACCAAGTCTCTTGTTACACCACCAAAAGTGACTTTTCCAATGGAAGATGCCAGCTTACCAGGCTGGTCAAGTCTCTTGGTGGTTGTGCCAGAGAGACCTAGGTTCAAAATCCTGCCTCCACCAGGATTTGAGGGTTTAGGGGTATATGGACCTTACCAAAAAAATAGACGATGACTACCAAAGAAATAGAGAGACTTTACCAATAAGCCAATTAGCACCTTCAATTTCTGCCTTAGTGTAATCTTTTGATGCTTGCACTTTTTCCCCAAATTATGTACAAAATAATCAATGGTTGGCATGACAAACCCACACTTAAGTAACCAAATGCTTGTTTCCATTGTTAAGTTACAAGTGTCACCGCCCAATATAAGCTATTAAACTACTAATCTCTATCGGAATTAAATCCATCCAATTCTTGCCCTTGCTATACCTTTAGTAATCCTAATAATTTTCCAATATTCCGGCTTAAATTTGCATATAAATAGACTTCGTACTTCTACTGCAAGGACTGAAGTGCCGACCAACACTACCAGCATAAACCAGCATGTATTGTGCCAATGCATGTGGACCATTGCATGTCAGGCACTAGCATAGCATGACGTGTACCTTCCAATGGAAGTGCCAAGCTGACAATGCACTGGTATAAGATACCTTTATCTTTGTTCTATCATTTATACATTTTCTGAAACAGAGAGAAAATATCAGCTAAAAAATATTAAGCTTAGGATTTACCTCCAATTTGTAATACATATAGATTGACTTTGGCACATGCAATCCACCATGTACTTAAGAGGTAGTATGGATGACTTTGATAACCTCAAACTGACTAAAGATTATTTTATTATTCATATAATCTAGTAAATACACTCCAAATTTGGGAGTGTGCGCATATCTGTTTCTCCCCCTCAAAAGTACGAATTGCACTACACTTAGATCAGATAAAAGTTAATGTTCTGAGGAAGGGATGTGGAGATTGACAGCCAATGAATGGAGTGGCAGTTGGGAGGTTGGGTTTAATATTAGAATAAATACCACAAATTAATATTGATAACAATATTTTTGTTGGTCTCCTAACCCCTAGAAGAAAGAATTAATCAATTAATCCTTTAATTGAAAAATATACTTTTGCTATAAAATGTTGTTCTCTTAAAGAAAATACCACCAGCCTTGGTTGCAAATATTGAATGAGTCAGGACACTTGGGCAAGACAGAAATGAAAACCTTGTTAATTATTTGACAACACATTGATTAAACCATGGTCTGCTGAACTGGTCCGTACCGGCTGCTTCAGCCGGGTCTTGACTGGTTCGGCCTGGAACTGGTACCTGGACAGCGTGGCGTGGATACCGGTTCCAGTCGTCTGGGTACCGATTTCAGCTATTTTCGGGCTGGTACCGACCGGTATGCATGCGTACCGGCTGCGTACCAGCCTGTACCATTGCGAACCGGTTGATTCGCGTCGGTACCATTTTTTTTTAGCCACAACGCGCGTGCTATGGATTTTAAACAACAGCGTGCGCGCTGTGGTGTGCGCCCCACGCAGGCGCGGAGCCGCACGCCCGCACGCGGTTCCCCCTGCGCGTTTCAGTGCACAATTCCACCGCGCGCGGCACGATTTCACAGCACGCGAGCACGATTCCCCCGCCTGCACAAGGCAGCGCGCGGATGCGAACAAAAAAAAATTTCCGCACGCATCTGCGAACCAAAAAAAATAATATAAACAAAGACTGGTTCGTACCAGACCGGTTTCGATACGAACCGGTCTCGAATTGGTCCAGTAGGCAACCGATATGCCTACCGGTACCGGTTCAGCGTAGCTTGGATTAAACAATATAAAAAAGTCTCTCAAAGAATCACTGTTTCATTAAATTTGGTATTCTCCTAACAGCACTAGTTAATGATACAAGTTTCCCTTCTATTTGTTTTAAGTAGGGTCTCTTCATTGATTTCATGCATAGTATGTCGTACCGTACCATACCGGATAGTACCGTACGTACCGTACCGTACCAGTTCGGTACCAGTGGCATACCGATCCTCGATACGCCAAAAAAATTTCATACCATACCGTACCGATACTATACTAGTGTGGCACTAGTACGGGTTCCGCTACCGGTACGGCGAGCCTTGGTTTCATATCCTATTAAAAAACCTCTTTATATTCTAAGATTAAGCTTCAGGGAAGGTTTTCTGGAACAGGAAGCAATGTCAACACGACAAAATGGAATAGAAGCCAAAAGGAGTAAGTCATGTAATTTGAGTGAGTGAGTGAATCAAAATAACTAATTTGGTAATTTGAGCATTCTTTACTTTCTAGGTCTAGTTAGAAGTCCTAGATTTGAGGACCACATGAGGCTTGGGTCCATGATTTGATTAAAATTTATTCCAAAGATTTCTTTTAGTGTGTTTTGGGGATTGGATCTATAATTAGAAATGCAAGTCCTGTTAGGATAATGAGGTTTGGATTCATAAAAGCCAAAATGGTATGCCCATTCGATGCAATTAAAGTCACACATGGGGCATCGAGGCTTCAAATCATCATAAGATCCTTTCTGAACTTTTCTAATTTCGCATATTAGAAAAATTTTGAACTAGTCTTGTTTAGGAATCAATAATCAAGAACATTAATGACTCAGCAGCATTTTGTAGGCATAATCCTGACAAACATGCATCTGACTTGGCATGTAAATATTCTCTTCAAAATTCATTTGGCGCCCAAATATTTATTTCATAAGTAACATCTAATATCAACATGGGTTTTTTGCTTACATATCCTCCTAAATATTGAAATTTATATGAATATCCTTCCAAAATTGATATTTGCATGTATACCCTTATAAAATATTTGTTTTGCATTTATACCCTTCTTTTTTCTTTTTTCTTGCATATGTGCCTACACCATCTAATGCTGTCAAAAAATTAACGGTTTAAAATTAAAAATGACTAAAATATTCTTAATAGGTAGATATGCAAAAAGAAACATTTATAAGGGCATATATGCAAATAATACTTTGCGAGGGTATCCATGCAATTTTACATATTTAGAAGGGTTTATATGCAAAAAAAAATCTTTTTTTTATTTCAACCTATTTTAATACTTGGATTTGTCTTGTGCCTACTCCTCAATGGTTTTCGTAAAAATATTGCTTAAGAAAAAGATTGATTCGACAATTAGATAATAAAAAGAGTTATAAAAGTTCTTTCACTAATCATGAAATTATTCTATTTATTCTTTTTCATTTATAACAACCACTATATCTTATTTCATCAAAACATAGTTTATAATATTTATTGTTATAGATGCATATATGAGGGCATGTATTAGAATATAGAAAAGGATTAAAATCTCTCAATGGCACATGATAGATTGCAATAACCAAGCTTCCTTGCTACTGCTAGGCTCATGGGTGGAAGAACAACATTAACCATCTCCAAGCAAAATCGTTAAAGAACTTCGAACCCTTTAAACTTATTAACAACCTCTGCATACATGTGGTAGAAGGCCACCCCTACGTTGTATACCTTAAGCCACTTTTCTTTGGAGCTTCAATTTTCTAGAACAAGAAAAGATCTAGTATATGGGGCCCAACTTGTCACAGCAATTTTAAATCAGCCACCAGTCTGCACATAAAAAAATTTTCAGCTCTAAAAGATAAACATTGCAAATCTCATATGAGATCTCTTACAATACTTTTCTTTAAATACTTTATAAAGCTAAAGCCAGGATCTGACCATCTTCATGTAAAAAAGGATACAATGAAGGGCGGTCTATGGTGGAGAAGGGGGTCAAGGCAATGTTTTTAATTTCAGATAGAGAAGTGAAAGAGAGGGCCGAGAGAGATCGAAAATTTTTTCAAATGAGGTAGAGATATTAGTTTTTAGTGAGACTTGTTAGCCTATTATCCGCTTCAGAAATAAAAAGATACCTTCATAATTTTAATTAATTATTATTTTAAATAAATATAATTTTGTTTAATCATGTTCGCTGAATTGCTATTTCAAATGTATTCATACAAAAATAGTATTTTGTGAGGGCACGCATGTAAATATCAATTTGGAAAGCATTAGTACAAATTTCAATATGTAGAAGGGTATTTATAAAAAAGTTCGATTTTTTTTGCATGTATACCCTTCTAAAAATATAAAATTGCACGAATACCTTCCAAAATTGCTATTTACATGTATAGCCTTATAAACGTTTCTTTTTACATGTTTACCCGTTAAGAGTGTTTTCGTCATTTCATTTTTAAACCACTAATTTCTTAACGGCATTAGATAGCATGGATACATATGCAAAAAAAAAAATAAAAGAAGGGTATATATACAAAATAAGTGTTTGATGAGGGTATACATGTAAATATCAAATTTGGAAGGGTATTCACACAAATTCCAATATTTAGGAGAGTATGTATGCAAAAAAAACCCTATCAACATTAAGGTCCTCAAAAGTGGGACAAAATCTAGATAGCAAAGAACTTGTTTGTGTTAAAATGGATTTGTAATGATTTTCTACCTCTGCTAAAGCAAAACTGCTGACTTTTCTCATTTAATAGCATACATGTTACAGCGGAAATGATTAACCATTTTCTTTTTGCTCTTTTTGTTGCTTCTTTGGCTTGCCTTGGGGCAAGTGGTGTCTTTTTTGAAAGTTAAGCATCAAAGGTTGCTCCTTAGGTTTAGGTCCTGTTTGGATATTCCTATAGGATTGGGTTGAAAATCCTATAGAAATCAGACTTGTTGGCCTATCTATCTTACATTTTCTAAGATCTTGTCCAAACCCAGCCCAGATCCTAGCCTTTGGCTTGCAAGAAGAAAAAAAAAACCCATGGAGGTCTTTTTTTCTTCCCACAAGATTTGGGATGGGTGGTGTTTGGTTGTTACAAGGTCATACATAAATGGATGGCCCAATCCATGAATCCTATAAAATTTTCAGCCCAATCCTGTAGGAATATCCAAACAGACCCTTAATTCAATCATGGACTATCTAGATTTACCTTTTCTGCTTCTCTTTAAATCTGGAATTGAATTGTAGAAAGGGTCAGGTTCAGACCATGTCACTAAATTAAATAACTACACTGCTCTAATAAATTGACAAAAGTATGAGGAAAATCAAACTCACATGTCATCACTACACTGCTCTAATATATCAGATCTCAATGACACAATAATTAGGAATCTTAAACTTGCATCGCCAAATCAGTGTCACAAACTTAGCATCCTAAAAATTTATTGCAATGAGAACAAAAAGTTTGGGTTGTTTATTAGTAGTATAAAATTAGAATTACTGTTTAAACTTTATGCTGTGTTTTTGGTAGTGAAATTTGAAGTCATCCCATATTTCAAGGAATGACTTAAGAATAAGAATTTGAGGGTAAAGACTAGATATTTTTTTCCTATTCTGCAGCCTAGTAGTTTGTACTTATGGGGTGATTAGCACATTTCTTCCTCTTCCTCAGTTCCTCTCCTTCACCAATGCGAGCTATGATTATAGTTGTATCATATGTATACATTTGGCAAGCAGTTATACATTATGAAAAAGGTCCACAAACCAATACTGAGAACCAAGGTCCGCCATACCGGTACCAGTCGGCGTACCGGTGGCGACCCGTACCGGTGGCGTACCGGTCCGAACCGGTCCCGTACCGGTCCCGAACCGGTCCCGTACCGGTCCCGAACCGGTCCCGTACCGGTCCCGAACCGGTCCCGTACCGGTCCCGAACCGGTCCCGTACCGGTCCAAACCGGTTTTTCAACCATAAACTACCGGTACCGGATTCCACGCTGATCCGGTACCGATCCCAGGCCGGACCGGTACGGATCGGTACGGCAGACCATGCTGAGAACCATATTGGTATATTACTAGTTCAATACAATATGGTCGGTACGGAACGGTATGCACCCTAACCGGAACATGCTTCCAATACTTTTCTCACTCCCACCCATGCTACCACCCAAAATTGGGCGGTACGGTCGATGCTAGGCAGTATGGAGCAGTTTTGCTTGGTTCAGACCGATTCGGCTCATATACCAAACCAAATCTCAAAGGTATGGGCCGGTATGGTAGACCTTGACAAACACCATCACAATATAAACAACCAAAGGAAAATATAGGAAAGTTGTTTAGAAGAGTTTGACTAAACTCGTATGATCAAAAACTAAAGCAACCAAGATACACACACCACATAGATGCAAGGCCATATAAACTAACTCATACTATGATTCTATTACAGAATAGTGAGAATTCACACCTAATTGAATAGATAATATTATAGGATTACTGACATCAGAAAATAGATAAAATTAACAATCTAGTCTTATTTTTAAAAAAAGGAAGAAGAAGAAGAGATCATCTGTAAATAAGTGGAAGTCTACTGGATTATGGTAATTACATTTTAATATATTCTTCAAGAATTGCAAAATATAATATTTCCAGATCCTATCGATTTATTTTAGCATATTGGGCTCTAAAAGTGTGTAAGCACATATATTTACACCAGTCCACATGTCACTCACTGCATGATGAGTTAAAAAAAAGAAGAGGAAGAAGGTAAAACACAGAGAAATGGGGACCAAACAACCATACAGGATCCAATCTTGTCAAACCCAGTCAGCTCCATTAATGGTCGTATTTGTTCATTTCTTTGAGTTTTTTAACTTTTTGTTCTGCATTTTTTTAGGGCAAGGTTGTAAGGGTCGGGGATTGGTAAATCATGGATTAAATCAAGCAGGTCAAGATCTAAGATTAGATTGGTTCTATCAGTACAAGAATTCCCACTCAGCCCTCTCAATTGATTTTCATAAAACTTACAATTCCTAGCTAAGTTACAGATAGTGCTAGATACCAGTCCCACCAAAAGATCAAAACCTTTACCTGAAAGCAAATGCTCTAATGAAGTAATGAACGGCCTATCACAAACACTAAATTATTCACTCCGTTTATAATATTTCCACACATAGTAGGAAATGCATGCCAAAAATACTCGAGTCTCTCCCCAAATACATTTACATGCCCACCAAAAAACCATATCCCATGCTTGAAAATGATCAGCTATAAACATAACCATCAAGCATTGTCCCAACTCAAAACTAATTAAGAACTCTAATAATGTCCAGCCATAGATTAAAATTGTTCTTATATAATATCCCATCATCATGTCTATAATATCTTTCTCAAATTACCTTCTTCAGCACAGTATTTACATAGCACTCAAGCATCCAAAAAATACCTATTGAAGAAGGCCCAAATTATACCTTTTTACTTATCACCCTGCAACTTCGTTTCTTGTTTAGACTCACTTTATTCCAGTTAAAGAGTTGCGCAATGCCACAGTAAATCGTTTTGCAACCTACATATTTATCCAACATGAAGGCTTTCGCTATGATTAAAAAAGAACATAAGCTAATGATTTATCATATCTGCATTGACTCTGCTAAACTCCCTCAAAGGAAAGCAATTTACTGAGTAAGGTTCGACAATGATACAAGTAGGTAGAGATACTACAAATCTTCATAATTCTCAGAAAGTTCATTGTTATTGATGAAACTGAATACACTCCTCGATGTCCAGATCATTTAGATCTTCAGAAATTTATTCAAAATAAACTGAACTGAAACTATAGAATTGGATCTATTGTTATCCATCTCAATTAGCATTCTCTATTGAAGCTAGTTATGTTTGTTTCAGCAAGATCTTTACACAATATGTTCAAATGATGAATGAGATAATGTTTTAAACCTGATTTATTTACATTTTTCTATTTTTATGAAAACTATTTTAACTATTCAAATTCCTTAAATTTTTAATTAATTTTCAATCAAACATTAGGACTGCCAATATTGCAGAAATTAAACCCATTTTGACCCAATCAAAACCAAAAGTGACCTTTCAAACCTCTAAATGTACTCATAACTTGTCTCTTGCTTCAGCTAAATACCTTAAACTCCAAAAGAGAATTATTTACTATTTGAAAACAAACATATCAGCCTGATACATGAAAAAATACAATAAAATAAAATAAAATAGTCCAAAGGGATTAGCCCAATTGACTAGCTCAATTGTTCGTCCAACTAAGGCATCTCAAGGCCCAATAAGTTGAACACATTTGGACTGGCTCCAATCCCCATAAAATAGCAAGAAGATAACTAGTCTTCAGCATTCCCTTTTAAGCCCCTTTTGGGGGAGCTTTTAGAGGGCCAAAAAGCACTTTCTGGCCTTCTAAAAGCACTTTTAGATGAAATAGAGGTGTTTGGTAAAAATTTCAGAAAGCTATTCTAGCTTTCACAGAAGCTAAAAACAGATTTTTAGGAGAAGCTCCATTTTGGAGCTTTCCGAAAAAGCACTTTTAGGCCTGATCAGAAAACACATATATTCTGAGAGGTTAGCTAGAAAATCTTAAAACAAAGAACTAGGGATCGTTGAAAGATTAACAAGGACATGAACAAAAACCTATAAATTGAATCATGATCGGTATATACAAGATGATGACCAGTGTGCTGTATAACTTACTTTTAACAATATGGAGACTATTTATGATTTAGCAAGCAAGATTTGGAAGCTTATATAAGACAGATTTTCATTGAATTATATAAGGTTAGTAAATTTATTAAACTAATTTTTCTCATGTTTTAACAGATTTTCATTAAATCATGTATAGTTGTTCAATTTTTTTTTAAGAATGGTTGACAATGAGCCATTATACAAAAAGGTCAGCTTTAGCATAATAGACATCTCAAATGAGTTTATGTAGAAGCTTATATAAGACTTTGTCAGGAAACTAGTAGCATGTAGTAGGGAAAGTACAAAACAAATATGAAAGAGATAAGCTAGACTGAGTTCAAGCTTGTTACATGTCATAAAGTTTCAGCTCAAGCCAAGCTCAACTGATATCGAGCTAGCTTGAGTTAGACTTGATCAGTCAATTGATGAGAGGAAAAACCAACAGAGGAGAGTAAGCAATGGAGAGAAAAATCCAACAGGTAAGAGGAAAGGCAATCAGAGATTGTGTATAAAAACGGCTTGCCAGCTTTCAATGACTAAGAAAGGGAACCAACAACTATGAAGGAAAGGTGTGCTTTTCCCAACATTGCCATCCTCTTGCTCTCCTCCTGTCATCTCTAAAGTACCAGCTTTGGCACCAGGACCGGGTCTATCGAGAATGCCTCTGACAGTCTGATCTTGTTAATTAAAAACCTACCACTCAAAAGTTCTGATGAGTGGGCTTCTAATTTTTGCAGATGAAATAAAATGTCACTGAAGACACCAATGGCATCACGAGAACACAACCACAACCACAACCACATCGGGAATAAGAATGAACAATGATGGCAGATTCCAAGATATTGAAGGGAAGCACAAGGATAGAAGCGGAAAAGACTTAGCGTAGAGAGACCCTGGGCAACATATCTTAGTTTGATAAAGTCTAATATCAATTGTTAAACCTCAACCTCACAGCTGATATTATCATTAAGAAATACACATAGCAGCTGTCAGATTGGGATCTACTAGTTGTAATTACATAAATACATTAACATCAAAAATTAAACATAAATATTTTTTAATTGTGTTTTTATTTATATCTATAGTATATTAAAAAAGAGACAGTCTCGAACTTCGGAATATTCTCCTATAGAGTCAACTTTTTGGATGACGATGCCCTTAAATTAATTCTAAAAATGTCTACCATTCTAGAAAAATAAAGAAAATAAAGAAAAAGCAATCAAATATCATGAAATATTTGGAAAGAAAATGCAATCAGATATCTTAGTATTTTAGGAAAGAAGATGCAATTAAATGTAGCAGTGTGGTAGAATAGCATAGTTTATATGATAGAGTATTAGGAAAAAAGATGCAATGAAATATCACAAATAATTTTCTTTTTGTATCTTTTGTCGTTTTATAATCATAATTATCTAATCTTGTTTATAGTCTGTTAGCATCATTATACGAACCCATCATAAATTCAGAAGTAAATGAATTAAAATAATAATAATGGTATATAATGCAAAATATGCATGGCACATGCCCACTTAAAAACAGGAGCAACACATCAATTATCACGCTTATTTGAGCCTAGTAGACACGTGTTTGGCTAATTTTATTTCGAGCTCGGAAACCTAGCTCAAGCTCAGCTCATTTGCTATCAGACAGTTCACCCATCTCCAGCCAAACATGAGTAACTCACAAACCTCCTGCTCAATGGATGGCTCTCACTTAAAAACAATCATTGCACTTCATGCTGTCACCAACACATATCTAATCATGGAATCTTCTTGTATTCAAAAGTCTACGAATATAAGGATAACCAATTACTAGGAGATTTCTCAATTTTAACAAATTATATATAAATAAGACCAATCTCCACCAAGTCCTCGCCAATTCGTCTGGCAAATTTTCTAAAATCATCAACCCAAGACTGCCTAAAACTACATAAAGAAATGGAGAATACAAGTGAAAGAAACGGGGAGGTACATATTACCCAACTTTTTATTTTCCAATTGACAAATCGAACAGCAAAATGCATGGCATTACCATCAAGACTGCGTAAACTGATGGAATTGGCAGCTTAAAAAAGAAAAAATTAATAATCTTCCACTCAAATCCTGCCGCTAACAAATTAGGGAAAATCAAGATTTCAGAGAAAGCAGCAAGCAACAATCACGATCCAAGCCAAAACTAGGCTAACAGCAAAAGAAAAAAATGAATCAAGGGAAGGGTCCAGGAAGCACCATAGCTCGCTAGGGTTTGGTCGTCCTTCAAGATCCGACCTTTATAGATCAATCGCTGCTGCTCGGCCGGCACGTCGCAGCTCCCGGCAACAACAGCCTTGAACGCCTCGACGGTAGAGTCGAGCGATGTCTGGACCGAGAATTTGGACCCATTGGAACACCGGATGTGGACGGTGGCGCTGCCACAGCTGCCGGCCGCGCAGGTATCGCCTGCGCCGCCGGAATCGCCTTCGGCACTCATGCCACGCAAAGATCGGGGGCTTCCAAACCCTAAACGGAGACGACTCCGGTCCCGATCTGCAATCAGAGAGGGGAATTTTAGCTGAGAGAGAAGGGGAGGGTGGATGGGAGGGAGGGAGTGATGAGAGGAGATCGAGAGGTCGGGAGAGATGCCTTTGCCCACCCAAAACGGGGAAAAAATGGCTTCCTTTCCCTCCTCGCTCTCGGCCTTCGACAACCTTTCGGCTCTCCGCCGCGGAGGTGGGCAAAGCTTGCCTGCAGGCGACACGCATAAAACGCGGACGGTGCGACAAGACGATACGCCAGATGATGTCACAAATGGCGGTTACGATGCGTTTGTCCGAACGGAAACCTTTATGCGAGAGAGGCGGTTGAGCTTGTAGTCACGTGATTTAACGTGAGAGGGTAGGTTTTATGATTTATATATTTATCCGGAAGAGAAATCTTCTCTTGCAAAATCGTATCCCTCGGCATGTATGATGTATCTTCCAAAAGGCAAGATAAGATGCAAAGGAATTCCGGGTCCATCCATCCAATTATTTAAAAAAAAAAATTAATGGCCGATATATTTTTGGATCGGACTCTAATTTTTAGTTCCTGTTTACCAGTTTTATAACAATCGGTCCAGCGATATTTTGATATTTCACTATTTTCCATCATGAGATGAAAATACCCTCACTCTTCCGCCCTTCCTCTCTTCCTGCTCCTCCGCTTCCATTGGTAGCAATGCCTCCGTCCACTACTACAGCCCAGCACTCCCCCAGTCATCTCCTTTTCCTTGGAATTTTTTTTTCTTTGGCGAATGCTAGAGCTATCAAAATTACTTGTGGAGATTGGATGTATGGAAGTGGGCTTGTGAGGGAGAAGAGAGGAAGAGGAGTCCAGTGCTTTGTGGAATGCAGAGAGACGAGAGATGACAGCAAGTACGCCCACGGGTCCGACAAGTCGTGGAGCATGAAATCTCGGCCCCCCAACTTGGCCGAGTCGAAGAGCCCCTCCCCGAGTCGCGGCAGCTCCACGATCTCCCCCAGCTCGTCGGAGGACTCGTCGAGATGGGTGGGGTGGGTGACGGAGGAGAGGTCCATGGCGGCGGCGGCCTGGTCATCGCGAGGGGAGAGGGTGGCGGGGCGCGGGAGGGAGGCGGCGAGTTCGGGGAAGTTGAGTGGAGAGAGACGGAAAGAATGACTTGATGGGTGGAATAGAAGGCACTTCAAAATTAATAGATGGTTGTAGAGAAATGTTAATTGATTTCAAAGCCTTTAATATATGGTTAAGTTAATATCTAGCATAATATAGTTTAGTTAAGATGGTTAATCAATGTGTGAATACTTAATTTAGCATAGCACAAAGTTAAAAAATCTTGGAACATACTTAATTTAGCCTGGAATACACTTAAATCTTCTCTGTAAATAGTTAAGTCTTCTCTGTACATGGTTGTCTTTTCTATATACAGTTGAGTCTTCTATACACAATTAAATCTTCTCTGCATACAGTTAAGTTAAGATAACTCAATGTTGCAAAAATTTTGAAATCAGTTAATAAAATGTGGTACGCACTTAATATGTTTGGCACATGGTTAATCTATATGTAAATACTTAATCTAGATTTAAGCGTGTTCCGAGCTAAATTAAATATGTTTCAAGATTTCTTAACTTTGTAACATGCTAGATTAAGCATTCACATATAGATTAACCATATGCCAAGCTATATTAAGTGCATACCACATTTTATTAACTTGTTTCAAACCTTTTGCAATATTGTACTATCTTAACTTAATTGTGCATAAAGAAGGTTTATTTATGTGCTGAAAAGACTTAACTGTGTGCAGAAAAGACTTAATTGTGTTCTGAGATGATTTAATTGTGTACTAGGCTAGGTTAAATATGTTCCAAGCTTACTTAACTGTATACCGAGAAAGCGTAATTGTGTGCCAGGCTAGATTAAGTGTTCAAATATTGATTAACTACATGCCAAGCTTACTTAAATGTATGCCATATAATATTATATGTGTTTTCATGTTACTAATTTAATTGCAATGGTTAGTAATTCAAAGAAGCGCTGCCAATTGTTTTAAAAGAGGCGTTGAAGCCCGCAATGAATAGGAAGAGAGAAACGAACAGAGAGAGAGAGTAGAGGATTAAGAGAATAAAGGTGAAAATGCCAAAAAGGAAGCACAAAGACTAGCGGACATGGTACAAGGGGAAGCCCCACTAATTGTACTAAAGGCGTAGCATCCAACAAAGAGACTGAGCTTGGCACGACCCCCATCCCATCGCATTCCATCCGTAGCAGGGAAAATGGCTCGTTTGTGTGGCACTTGGTTATTGATTCCCTGCACCCCTCAGTTAAGAAGGTGCAACCCTCCTGCTCCCTACTTAAACCTCCCAATCCCACATCCCCGCCCTTCTCCCTCGGTTAAGGAGGTGCTGGTACATATTGCATGCACAATCTAAGTATATCAACTCAGATTAATCACTAAATATCATAGGATTTAATTGTCATATTCAAAATTAGTATTTGTATCAAATCATAGGATTTTGCTATTGTATTACACTATATCCGATCCGTAATATCTTTCCTTTAATCATGAGATTTATTGTTGTATTCTACTATATCTGAGAGCTTAACTTGTATATAAAGCACATCAGGGCTATGAATAGGAGAAGCAATTCAAATCAGATGTCCAATTTTTATTCTTTACCTATATCACTTCTTAGTACCTTTATGCTTTGGCTACTTTGCTTCTCCACGTAGTTGTTGAATTTTTTGAAGATGCATATCACCTCTGATCTTTCTTTCATAAAATATGCCCACATCATTCTTTTGTAGTCGTCAAGAAAGAGGATACATTGCCTTTGAGAAGGTGTAGGAGTCTTCATGGAATCACAAACCTCTTTGTGCACCAGCTTTAGCAAATTCTTTGCTCTTCATGCTCTTCCATAATTGAATAATTATCTTTGTTGCTGATCAAGTAGACAGCCTTCGCACACATCATGCACTTCTTTTATGGTTGGAAGATCTATCATTATTGTTGGGGGAATAAGGTTTTTCCCCCAAATGACACGAATGCCCCAAAGAAGCCGCACAATCGTCGACCCTGGAAGGCCGAAGTCGGCACCCGAACTCGGAACCTCCGACCTAAGAGAAACCCCAATGCCCGAGGCCTACTTTTGTCAGCCACCTACTACGGCTATACGTCTCCGAGGTCCGGCCAGAGACCGTACTATGACGCCCCTCCGGCATTTATGGCGCATGACCGCTGTGATCCTCCGGCACACTCCACAATAAATATGGATCTCCAGCTTACTCCACAATAAATATGGATCTCCAGCTTACTCCACAATAAATATGGATCTCCGGCTTACTCCACAATGAATGCGGATCTCCGGCTTACTCCACAATAAATGCGGATCTCCGGCTTACTCCACAATAAATGCGGATCTCCGGCTTACTCCACAATAAATGTGGATCTCCGGCTCACTCAACAATTAATGCACGTGACTCCTGTCATCTACGGACTCCCAGCTCTCCACGGCAAATAAGCCCAGCAGGGTCTAGTCAACTGTGATAAGTCTCTGATCTCGGCCATACCTCCGACACTGATGCAATAAATTCGCCTGGTAGCGTGCTAGTTCGGGTTGTACAACGCCCTCATCGCCGACATCAGTGCAATTATTCGCCTGACCAAGCGCCGACCTGAACGACATGCCGAGCCGTACTACGGCTTCGCCCCGTTACATCGCAGGTAAACCGACCCCCGGTCTATAAAAGGGGGTTGGAAAATCGATACTGGGGACGGGCACTGTTTACCTCTACTCTACACGATTTGCCCCCTCCCTGACTTGAGCGTCGGAGGGCCGGCGCCGGAAGACCCGGCCACCGGCTCGTGTGCAGGCACCCAGATGGAGGACGCCGCCCACTGTCGGATCGTCGCCCAGCCGCGGGAATCAGCCGCTCCTTCTCGCCGATCGCCCCAGACGGAGGACGCCGCCCGTCGACGGACCACCGCCCCGCCGTGAGTAACCACCTCCCGCTCCCTCTCCTCGACCGAAGATTACCCCCGGGTCCAATTTCCAGCAACAGTTGGCGCTAGAGGAAGGGCCCGAGTAGCAGTCATGAAGTTGAGAAGTAAGGGAGCCTCTAACGTCTCCCGGCGTCCCCCGCAAAGTCCTGGACACTCCGTCCAGAATTCCCCAACTCCAGCTGACCCAGGTCCTCAGGTCCAGCTGGAACAGTTCAATGCCCTGGTACAGCAAGTCCAGGCCCTGGCCGCCGCCGTGCAGGGCCTACGGCGCTGGAAGCTTCATCGGCGCTTCCCCCGCAGGCCCAGGCCCCGCCGGAGTGTCTCCCCAACGGCCCGGTTCTCCCCAGTCAAAATCTGCATGGCTCCTCCAGAGCCAACAACGGAGAACGGGCTACTCCCCGTAGGGAGTTACCGAGAGAAGGTTTCGATCGGAGACCCCAACTTTCCGAGGCGGAGTCAGCCCCGGACCGCCAAGGGCCGGCGCAAACCACAACGACAATCCCACGGGTGGGGGAGCTCGACCGAAAAGTTGAGCATCTGGAGCGCCAGATTGCGGCACTCCACGGCAAGAAGGCAAGACAGGAAGGGGACTTTGAGTTCACTGCCAAGTCCCCCTTCTCCCGCCAGATCGAGGACGAGCCGGTTCCCGTGAGATTCAAAATGCCTCAGGTGGAGCCCTACAGCGGAACCACCGACCCCCTCGACCACTTGGAGAGTTATCGGGCCCTCATGGCCCTACAAGGGTCCTCGGAGGCCATACTCTGCAAAGCCTTTCCAGCGACCCTCCGAGGGACCGCTCGGCTTTGGTTTTCTGGACTGAAGCCGAACACGGTGTCCTCCTTTGAGCAGCTCGGCAGGCAGTTCGCCACCAACTTTGCTGCCAGCTGGCGCCAGCGACGGACATCAGACTCCCTCCTGGACATCAAGCAGAAGGAGGGGGAGTCCCTCAAAGAGTACCTGGACCGCTTTACCGCCGCCACATGGGAGGTCCGCGAGCTAGACCAGTCGATAGCCATGTCGGCTCTGAAAACTGGGGTTCGCTCCTACCGATTCCTCTTCTCCATCGAGAAGAGCTTCCCGGCCGACTTCACCGAAATACTGGCCCGAGCCCGGAAGTATGCCAAGGCCGAGGAGGCAGTCGCCTCCAGGCGGGGAGCAATCGAGCCCGCCTCTAAGAAGCAGAAGAAGCGCCGCGAGGAGCGCGGCCGACAAAGGAGCCGGTCTCCCCGCAGAAAGAAAAATCTCCCCAGACTGAGGAGTCCGCCCCGTCAGCAGGGGCGACCTCAGCAGAGGACACCTCCTCGTCCGAGGTCTCCACCACGGCCCCGGACGTACCAGGCGAGGTACGAGAACTATACACCCGTCAATGCTCCCCGGGCCGAGATCCTGATGGAAATTGAGGGTCGGGACTTCTTCCGACCCCCGCCTCCTATGCGAGACACGGGATTTCCCCGAAATACCAGGAAGTATTGCCGCTTCCACCGAGACCGTGGGCACGACACGGAGGACTGCTTCCAACTCCGGGACGAGATAGAAGCGCTCATCCGACGGGGAGTACTCAACCGGTTCGTGAGGAATCGACCTGAGGAAAGAAGGCCGGCGGAGAATGTCGCACCAACCGAAAATCCAGGCGACAACAGGCCCATCGCCGGCACCATCAACATGATCGGGCGGGCCTCGGCAGGAACGGCCGCCCAGGGAACACCCCCGAAGCGCCCACGTACTGATGAAGTCATCTCGTTCTCGGACGAGGACTTAGAAGGGGTCGAGACCCCTCACGATGACGCTGTGGTCATCTCCATGATTGTAAATAGGTTTGATGTAAAGCGTGTCCTAGTTGACAATGGAAGTTCAGCCAACATTTTGTACTACCATGCCTACCAAAAAATGGGGTTGACAGGAGGACATCTCCGGAGAATCAATGCCCCGCTAGTCGGGTTTACCGGAGATGCGGTCTCGGTTGAAGGTGAGGCTAGCTTCCTTGTCACAGTTGGCCTCGCCCCCCGGGAGAGCACTGTGAGGATGGACTTCTTGGTGGTCCGTCTGCCCTCGGTCTACAACGCCATCCTTGGGCGCCCAGGGTTAAACACCCTCCGAGCCGTGGTTTCAACTCGCCATTTACTCATGCGGTTCCCCACCGGCCAAGGAGTAGGCGAGGTCCGCGGAGACCAACTGGTCGCCAAGCAATGCTACATGGCGGCCCACACAGTGAAACAACCAGCTGAGGCGCCAGACCGCCCGACGCGCCCCTCACTCCCCATAGAAACCCTCGATGCGAGGGACACCCCCTGGAAGAAGCAAGTAGAGCCCGGTGAGCTCCTAATTCAAATCCCACTACGAGAAAATTTTCCCAAGCTAACCGTGCAGGTCGGCTCCGGCCTCGGCGCCCATGAGAGGGATCGCCTCATCAGCTTCCTGCGGGATAATGCCGACGTCTTCGCCTGGTCGCCCGCGGACGTGCCAGGAATTGACCCTGAGGTCATGGTCCACCGACTTCAGGTGAAACCAACCAGCAGGCCTGTAAAGCAGAAGAAAAGAGGCTCCGCCCCCGAGCGACAACGAGCTGCGGCCGAGGAGGTGGACAAACTCCTCGGAGCCGGCTTCATCCGGGAGGTCTCCTACCCAGACTGGCTCGCCAACATAGTCCTCGTAAAGAAGGCTAACGGAAAATGGCGTATGTGTGTCGACTACACCGACCTGAACAAGGCCTGCCCAAAAGACAGTTTCTCCCTCCCGAGCATCGACCAGCTCGTCGACTCCACCTCGGGACACCAACTGCTAACTTTTATGGACGCCTTTTCAGGATACAATCAAATCCGAATGGCGCCAGAAGACGAGGAGAAGACGGCCTTCATCACCGACAAGGGCACCTACTGCTATAAGGTGATGCCCTTTGGCCTGAAAAACGCTGGGGTCACCTATCAGAGGCTAGTCAGCCAGATTTTTAAAGACCAGATCGGCCGGAACATGGAAGTCTACGTGGACGACATGTTGGTGAAGAGCCGAGCGGCGGAACACCACATAGCCGATCTCGACGAGACGTTCGCCAAGCTCAGAAAATATCAAATGAAACTCAATCCGGCGAAGTGCGCGTTCGGGGTCACCTCGGGCAAGTTCCTGGGTTTCATAGTGACCCAGCGCGGAATTGAGGCCAACCCGGAGAAAATCCGGGCGCTGCAAGAGATGTCGCCTCCAAAGACAGTTAAGGAGGTGCAGCGGCTCACGGGGCGGGTAGCCGCCCTGGGAAGGTTCGTCTCTAGGTCAGCCGAGCGTTGCCTCCCCTTCTTCAAGAGCCTCAAACGGCCGAAAGACTTCCGGTGGACAGAAGAATGCCAGCAGGCCTTTGAAGATCTTCGGAGCCTTCTGGCTTCTCCCCCGCTGCTCACCAAGCCCCGGAAAGGCGAGGTCCTTTACTTATATCTGGCCGCCTCCCCAGCCGCAGTGAGCTCAGTTCTCGTCCGGGAAGAGGACAAGCTCCAAAAGCCGGTCTATTACACCAGCCGGGTTCTCAGGGATGCCGAGACCCGATATTCTAAACTTGAGAAGACCATCTTAGCTCTCATCATCTCGGCTCGGAGACTCAGGCCTTACTTCCAAGCCCACACGATAGCTATATTGACCGACCAGCCCATGAAGCAAATATTGCAGAGGTCGGATCGTGCGGGGAGGATCGCCAAATGGGCGGTCGAGCTCGGGGAATTCGACCTCGAATATCGGCCCAGGCCGGCTATTAAAGCTCAGATACTCGCCGACTTCATCGTGGAGTGCACCCTTCCGGACGACCCTGACCTGCCATCTGGACCCGCGGAGGAGGCCCCGAGGCAGCCATGGGTCCTGCACTCGGACGGGTCTTCGACCTCGGGGGGTAGCGGGGCCGGACTTATCCTCACTAGTCCAGACGGAGTGGTGGCTGAGCAAGCCCTGCGCCTCGAGTTCCCGGCCTCGAACAATGAGGCCGAGTATGAGGCCCTCATCGCCGGGCTCAAACTGGCGAAAGAACTAAACGTGGGAGACTTGACGGCATTCAGCGACTCCCAGCTGGTGGTGAACCAGGTCCAAGGAGATTTTGAAGCTAAAGAGCCATCCATGCAAAAGTATCTCCAAAAGGTGCGGGAACTCATATCTGCCCTGAATTCTTTCAACATTCAGTACATTCCCAGAACGGAAAACCTCAGGGCAGACCAGCTATCCAAGCTGGCAAGCTCCCGCATGAGCGAGCTTCCTAAGGGAACCGCGCTCGAGTATCTTCAGACCCCCAGCACGGAGGGACCCGAGCCTACCATGTGCATCGGCTCCGAGCCAAGCTGGATCGACGGGCTCGTCTGCTACCTTCAGGACGGAACCCTACCTCATGACGAGATGGAGGCTCGCCGAATCAAGCGCCAGGCCCCCCGGTATGTCCTATACGAGAACAGGCTCTATCGACGATCATTTACTTCCCCCCTTCTCAGATGCCTCCGCCCCTCCGAGGCGGACTATGCTCTCCGAGAGGTCCATGAAGGGATCTGCGGAAATCACCTGGGGGGCCGGGCCTTGGCCCATAAGATCCTGCGGCAGGGATGTTACTGGCCCACACTCCAAAAAGACGCAACAGATTTCGTCCGCAAGTGCGATCGGTGCCAGCGAAACGCCAATATCCAGCGCCGACCTTCAGCTCTGCTGACCTCCATCATCGCCCCCTGGCCGTTTGCCCAATGGGGGATCGACATCCTGGGGCCCTTTCCCCTCGCCACCGGACAGAGAAAGTTCCTGGTCGTCTCCATCGACTATTTCACCAAATGGGTCGAGGCCGAACCTGTCGCCCGGATCACCGAGCAAAAGATGCGGGATTTCGTGTGGAAGTCTATAATCTGCCGATTCGGACTACCCCGTATCCTTATATCTGATAATGGTCGACAATTTGACAATATTCATTTCAGGGAGTTTTGCTCTGAACTCGGCATTGATCATCGCTTCACCTCGGTTGCCCATCCCCAGACAAACGGGGAAACCGAGGTAACTAACCGAACTATTTTGCAGAGACTTAAAGCTAGGCTTGATCGGTCCAAAGGACAGTGGGTCGAGGACTTGTACAATGTCCTTTGGGCGTACCGGACCACGTTCCGACTACCCACGGGAGAGACCCCCTTCAACCTAGCATACGGCACTGAGGCCGTCATCCCGCTGGAGATCGGCCTGCCTTCCCCCAGAATGGAGCATTACGACCCCGACACCAACTCTTCCCAGCTAAGGAGCAACTTGGACCTTGTCGAAGAAACGAGAGAGATCGCCCGGGTTCGCATGGCGAGATACCAACAGCGAACGGCCCAATACTACAACTCCAGAGTCAAGCCCAAGCTCTTCAAAGTAGGGGACCTCGTCCTCAGGAGAGCCGAGGCTTCTCAACCGACCGAGCAAGGAAAGCTCGCCCCAAATTGGGAAGGGCCGTATCAAATCGCCCGGGTACAACGACCAGGGGCGTACAAATTGAAGTCCCTGGAGGGGACTCTGATCCCACGAAGCTGGAACTCCGAGAATCTACGGATGTATTACCAATGAAACCCTAAGGGGTTCAAAACAATCAGGACAATGGACTCAGCTCCTTTTTCTGCAAATATTTCTCTCACCTTGATAACTGTAATCCTCTTTTAATATTGGGTCGTCTGTGATCCTCAGATTCCCCGGCCAAAATCGGGATGCCTCGAGGCTCGACCGTAGAGTCCCAAACTCCCTCGACCTCGGGAAGAATCGCAAGACGACGAAACGTGGAATGGAGCAGGATTCCTCGACTAAGGCCGAGATGCCCCGAGTGTCGACAGTGCGTGCCCAGACCCCTCGACACTTCGGAAAGACGGGGTAGTACCTTCGCGGCCCCCCGTGGCGCTCATCACCAACAACGGGGTAGTACCTTCGCGGCCCCCCGTAGCGCCTCCTCGACTAAGGTCGGGATGCCCCGAGGGTCGACCGTAGAGAACCAGACTCCCTTGACCTCGGGAAGGCGCCGTGAGGGGTGGAAAGGGTGGCTCCACCTGGGGCGCCACGAAGTGGACCCCCAGGAGCGGTCGACGATCCCCGATCCCCGAAGCGAGCGATCCCTCGACTAAGGTCGAGATGCCCCGAGTGTCGACAGTGCGTACCCAGACCCCTCGACACTTCGGGAAGACGGGGTAGTACCTTCGCGGCCCCCCGTGGCGCTCATCACCAACAACGGGGTAGTACCTTCGCGGCCCCCCGTAGCGCCTCCTCGACTAAGGTCGGGATGCCCCGAGGGTCGACCGTAGAGAACCAGACTCCCTCGACCTCGGAAAGCGTCGCAGGTCGACAGTGCGTACCCAGACCCCTCGACCTGACGAACGATTCCTCGACCAAGGTCGGGATGCCCCGAGGGTCGACCGTAGAGAACCAGACTCCCTCGACCTCGGGAAGGCGCCGTGAGGGGTGAAAAGGGTGGCTCCACCTGGGGCGCCACGAAGTGGACCCCCAGGAGCGGTCGACGATCCCCGATCCCCGAAGCGAGCGATCCCTCGACTAAGGTCGAGATGCCCCGAGTGTCGACAGTGCGTACCCAGACCCCTCGACGCTTCGGAAAGACGGGGTAGTACCTTCGCGGCCCCCCGTGGCGCTCATCACCAACAACGGGGTAGTACCTTCGCGGTCCCCCGTAGCGCCCCCTCGACTAAGGTCGGGATGCCCCGAGGATCGACCGTAGAGAACCAGACTCCCTCGACCTCGGGAAGCATCGCAGGTCGGTAGAGCGTGCCCAGACCCGCCGACCTGACGTATGATCCCTCGACTGAGGTCGGGATGCCCCGAGGGTCGACCGTAGAGAATCAGACTCCCTCGACTTCGGGAGGTACCACAGGTCAGCAAAGCGTCCGCGGACCCGCCGACCTGACACAAGACCCCTCGGCCAAAGTTGAGGTGCCCCGAGGTCCGACCACAGGGTCTCAAACTCCCTCGACCTCGCAAAGAGCTACAAATCAATAAAGTCTCCCCAAGCCCTCTCAACCTCGGCGGGTGCTGTCGGGTCCGTGAGAAGCCCGAGCCCCCTTAAAGTCAAAAATGACTCCGCAGGTCGACGAGGAAGGGAAGCAGCCTACTCCACCATGCGAAGCATAACTCTGAGAATAAAAGAGGTACATTCAACTGGACGCCCTCCTTGTCAAATTTTATTTACATATTGCTGAGCGGAATCTTAATGTTGAAGCCTTATCTCGCCCCAAAGTCGGGCCTCTCTAACGGGTCGGCTTAGGATCGACCTCCTAATTACATTATGCATGCACCGTTCGTCAAGTCTCCGAAACTGGTACAGAGGATTTCATAAATTAGTGCCCGACTTGGCTCTTCGACGTAAACTCCTACGTCCGGCTAAAAAGTGGTCCCGGCCACGAATGCGCCAGCCAAACACGGGTACCAAGGCAATCTCTGAAAACCCCAGCCTTGCTCACCGAAGCCTCGGCAGAGTCCGAGAACAATAACTACGAAAACCTTCGGTAATAACCTGCCTATTGGCCCGCGCTCCCTCTGAGGAGTTTGGAGTTAAGTTCGGAGACCCGACTAAACTCCCCGATTAGCGGCACGCACAGACCTAGTCCGGTCTTAGTTAAAGGGCTAAGGCCCGACCTCGACACCTTGGGACTTCCCTAAAGGCTAAACGCGATGACCTCCACGACTCCCAAATCCGAGCTATAGGACTTAGAGAAATTTTCTAAAAAAAAAAAAAACTCAAGACTCGGAGTTCCTCTTCGTCGGGATGACTGGAATCCGAGAAGGCTAAGACGTAGCCCGGGAAGAAGGGCAACTTCGTTAAGCAGCCCGGAAATTAAAATGCAAAGCTAGGCCATCGAGGCTGTTCGCTAAGGCCCTGGCCTCGGTCACGACAACAGAGGGAAAGATGAACACGGAATGGCAAAAATACTTTTTCATTAACAAAGGGCCGGAAGGCCAATTACAAAATTGGAAGTCGGCCGCTCAAGGGCCGACCTCGGATACAATGAAAAAGAAAGAAAAATACGCTAAGTCCTAAGCGGCGGGAGCCACATCCGGGGGGTCGTCCGGCACATTGATGACCTCAAGACCTTCCTCCGGAACAGGCTCGGGGTCGGGAGCAGGAGCTTCGGGCACCACCTCCAGGACAGCGTCCGTCTCGGCCGCCAGAGCCACCTCCATGACACCGTCCGCCTCGGCTACCCTCGTCGAAGGCTCGGCGGGGTCTTGCTCATATATTCTCGCCTCGGATGTCAGGATGGTGGGAAGGGCTCGCACGTCGGACCCCCAGCCCCGGTCCTCCCTCGGACGGACCGTCGAGAAGTCATACTGAGGGCAGTACAGGCGCACCTGCTCTCGGAAGTTCTCGAAGCCTCGAAGGAAACCGTCGACCGTCTCCTCCTCCAACATGTCGCGGAACTCTTGCGACTCTTTGAAGAGCTCCACGGCGTGCTCGGCTCGTTCGAGAGCCCTCCTCTCCCGGGCCTCAAGTTGCTCGAGTCGGAGGCGAAGGGCCCTCTCCTCATACTCGAGGGCCGCGACCCTGGCCTGGACCTCCCCCAAGCGCGCCTCCGTGCCGCGCATGGTTGCCTTGGTCATGGCGTGAGCCGCCTTCTCCTCCTCAAGCGCCCCCACCACGGCAAGGCGCTCGGCCTCGGTGGCCGCCCACCGAGCCTCGGCCGCGGCCGACACCGCTTCTAGCTCGGCGATTCTTTTCTTGGCCGGCTCCAGCTGCTGGCCGAGCTGCCGAACTTCTTCTCGATACCCGTGGGCGAGGAACGCCATGGTGTCGAGCTCGAGAATATGCTGAAAAAAAAAAAAAAAGAAGCGAGGGTATTGTGAGTTGAAAGGCACGTATGCACGCTAATAACTCAGGAAAATTAAGAAGGGAACTTACCCGGGCGGTGCTGCAGTAAGCACTGCCGGCGACCTCCTCCAGCGAAATCCCCCGGAACACGGCCCGGTCCGCTGGGAGCACTGCACGCCGCAACATGGAGCGTGCGACCTCGGCGTCCTGAAGGGCCGAGCTCCCCTCAGGAACGGAAGAGTCTGGCTCAACCGACTCTTCTCGGAAAGCTCGGGAAGAGCTCGGCACGATCGGACCCGAGGTCCCGGAGCCGCTCGCCTCGGGGCCTCGGGCAGGCCTGGGTCCTGGCTGCTGCGGCCGGGCCACGGATGATTCCCCCCGCTGGGCAAGGGGGGCAGGGCAAGGAGGGGCCGATGGGCTCGCACCACTGACCACCCGCTCCCGCCTCGGGTCGGCCGCAGGGGCCCCCGTCTCGGGGCCACTCGTCCCGGCCGACGAGGAAGCGCCGTCTGTCCTCGCCCTCCTCCGAGGCTGGGGATTAGCCCCCCCGGCCTCGGCCTCCCGCCTCCTCAGGCGGGAAAAAAGCGACGTGTTACTGGTCGGCATGCGGGGAATATCTGAAATCAAAAATTTTGTTAAGTGTCGGGCCAGTGGCAGTAAAAGCGAAAGACAAAGAATGAAAATAACGTAGCCGCCCTTACCCTCGGGGCGCGCCGAGCTCAGACCCACGCTCGCCAGGGCGTCCTCCCGCAGGAGCTCGGTCAGGTCGTTGCCCCTCCCGAGGGCTCGCACAGAGTCTAGGATCCTCAGCTCCCTCCCCGTGGGCTCAGAGAGTCTGTTGAGGGCCTTCAGCCGTGGGTGTCCCCACCTCGGCTCAAACCCCCAAGGCGCCGCGGACGCCAGGAAGAAAAACTTCACCTTCCACTCGTGGATCGAGGAAGGGGCGCCCCGGAAGAGTGACATACCGCCCCGAAAGGCGAAATATAGCCACCCTGCGTCCGCCGGGTTCTTCTTTAACAGAAAACACCGGCGGAAAAGGCCTACCGTGATCGGGATCCCGTGCCCGAGGCACAGGGACAAAAACCCGATTATGGTCCTCCATGAGTTCGGAGCCAACTGCGCCGGGACGAGCTGGTACTCGGCCAGCAAGCTGCTCACGAACTCATGGGTGGGAAAACGCAGGCCCGCCCAGAGTGTCTCGCGGTAAACCGCGATCCGACCTGGGGGCGGCTGCGTCACCCTGTCCCCCGGCCCTGCGGTTTCAAGACGAAACCCGGGCTGGAAGAAGAAACGGGAGCGGATTGTCTCCAGTTCCTCCTCTGACATATTCGACCCAACTTCTTCGGGACCGAGACTCATTCTCACAGAAGAATGGAGTAAAAATTAAGAGCAGAAAATGGAAGTTGGCAAGGAGAAGAAAAGAGGAAACTCTAGTGAAAACAGGAAGAAAACCTACTGGACATTGCCAGAAATTGCTCCGGGCACCGCCGGCAAAATTCGGTTGAGGGAGAAAACAAGGGAAAAAAAGACGACGAAAATGAGGGGAAGCCAAACAAGACCTTTAGGGCAGACTCGTGGGGTTTATATAGACCCCCCTGATGGCCCGGATCGATGGGGTCGGTTTCCATCCCCCGATCGGGCTGCGCCACGTGGCGACCTCTGAGGCCGAGGCACTGCATCCACTCCGGATCAATAAATCGAATACGAAATCAAAGTGTTGTTCCATCGGATCTCGGGACCTCATTATGGGTCCACAGAATCCCATCGCCTCGAAGAATGAGCGGACGGCACCCCCGCTCCCCTCGTTTAATAAAATCTGGGACACGTGGAGCCCCGGTGTGGCCTCCACTCCCCCGAAATTATGACCCGGTAACACGAAATCGGAAGCGTCCAACCCCTGGTCATGCCGCGTGTCCGTTTTGAAACCCAAAATGGCACGCTCATTGATGAGCGGGAACTTTCGATTGTGGGGCCGAGGCGCCGCCTCGTCAAACCCGAGGACCCTCATCCTGGGTCCGCCTCACAAACCAACCTCGGTAATCCAAGAGACACCGCCCCCGCTATAGTCGCCTCGAAAGACGTAGGGATATGGACCCCATCATTAATTCGCCGAACAAAGTAACCTCGAAACGCCCAAGGGCGCAGGTCCTACCACAAAAATTCCAAGAAACATGAGGGTGCGGACGAAGTTCGCCCCCCAACTTTAACGATGGACTTTACTTCCTACGTCCGAGCCCACAAGCCGCTCGAACTCGGAAGTCGGGGGGTAGTGTTGGGGGAATAAGGTTTTTCCCCCAAATGACACGAATGCCCCAAAGAAGCCGCACAATCGTCGACCCTGGAAGGCCGAAGTCGGCACCCGAACTCGGAACCTCCGACCTAAGAGAAACCCCAATGCCCGAGGCCTACTTTTGTCAGCCACCTACTACGGCTATACGTCTCCGAGGTCCGGCCAGAGACCGTACTATGACGCCCCTCCGGCATTTATGGCGCATGACTGCTGTGATCCTCCGGCACACTCCACAATAAATATGGATCTCCAGCTTACTCCACAATAAATATGGATCTCCGGCTTACTCCACAATAAATATGGATCTCCGGCTTACTCCACAATGAATGCGGATCTCCGGCTTACTCCACAATAAATGCGGATCTCCGGCTTACTCCACAATAAATGCGGATCTCCGGCTTACTCCACAATAAATGTGGATCTTCGGCTCACTCAACAATTAATGCACGTGACTCCTGTCATCTACGGACTCCCAGCTCTCCACGGCAAATAAGCCCAGCAGGGTCTAGTCAACTGTGATAAGTCTCTGATCTCGGCCATACCTCCGACACTGATGCAATAAATTCGCCTGGTAGCGTGCTAGTTCGGGTTGTACAACGCCCTCATCGCCGACATCAGTGCAATTATTCGCCTGACCAAGCGCCGACCTGAACGACATGCCGAGCCGTACTACGGCTTCGCCCCGTTACATCGCAGGTAAACCGACCCCCGGTCTATAAAAGGGGGTTGGAAAATCGATACTGGGGACGGGCACTGTTTACCTCTACTCTACACGATTTGCCCCCTCCCTGACTTGAGCGTCGGAGGGCCGGCGCCGGAAGACCCGGCCACCGGCTCGTGTGCAGGCACCCAGACGGAGGACGCCGCCCACTGTCGGATCGTCGCCCAGCCGCGGGAATCAGCCGCTCCTTCTCGCCGATCGCCCCAGACGGAGGACGCCGCCCGTCGACGGACCACCGCCCCGCCGTGAGTAACCACCTCCCGCTCCCTCTCCTCGACCGAAGATTGCCCCCGGGTCCAATTTCCAGCAACAATTATATTTTCTAATAGAGAATCTTCAATCCATAGAAGTTAAAGTGGCCTTCTTTAGTGATATAGATCATTGTCTACAGTATGTACCTTCGATCTAGATGCCTCATTCTTCATTTAAAGTCAAGAATACTAGATACCTTATCCTCTCAAGGGAAGCATGCTCCATCTCAAATATGTAATAACCGTTAAAACTAAAAAGTGAGAATAAACTTATTAATCGACAGATAATTAAATATGTGCTTGGATAGCTATAATTGGGCGTAAGTGACCTCCACTTGCAGAAGCTGCACTTTTTTAGTATTTAGATTGCTTTAATTTCATCAAAACGTGTAAACCAAACTACAATTGGAGACTATTTCGAACTAGTTTGTTTATAGCCAAATTATCTGTAAGACAAACTAATGCAACTGGATGGAAAAAGACTTTTGAGTCATCTTCATACAGTTGCAGTTCTTGTTTACATCCAAACAAATATGATTGCAACTATAGATCCACTACAGGAAAAATGGCCTTTCTCGACGCATTTTTCCCGACGCTAGGTATAAGCGTCGGGAAAAAATTGAATGACGCCAAGATTTGCCGACGCTTTAAATAAGCGTCGGTAATTCTCCAGAACAGACGACGCTCCTGAGCGTTGGCGTAATGTTACAGGAACAGCCGACGCGTTTTAAGAAAAGACGACGCTTATTAGCGTCGTCCTATTTGCATCCTAAGACGACGCGTATACGCGTCGTCAAAAGTCAAATTAATAACAAAACCAAGCGGCCAGCCCCCTCTTCCTCATTTGGCATCCCGATCGATCAAGCCCTAGGTCCTCTCCTCCTCCCTTCTCTCCGACGACGAGCGGCCGGCCCTTGTCCTCTCCGGCGCCGAGCGACGTCCGACGGCAAGCTCCTCTCCTTCTCCCTCCTCTCCAGCGCCGAGCGACCGTCCGCATCCTCCTCTCCTCCTCCCTCCTCTGCGGCGCCGACCAGCCGACCCCATCTCCCTCCGCCTGAGACCGAGGTAATTCAAAAAATTTTTACCGAGTATTACTGCATTTCTTGAATTTGAGTAATGCTAATGGAAGTATGCTAGCAAAGACAATCAAATCTCACAAAAGGTTGGGATTAGAAACAAAGCAAGGTTAGATGCATACTTTTCTCTGTGTTCTTGGTAAGAACATCCATCTCTGTAATGGTAGTTTTCATGCATCATTCATAACTATTTGAGGGAAAGATGCTTCATAACTTAGCATCTCTGTAATGGTTATATTGCTGCATAATTCTCATTATGGACAGACCAACTCGGTCAAGTAAACATTCATAACTTTTCTTGTTCAAACCTCTAGATTGTACGAATTGTCTACCATTGCAAACAAATCTCGTTGAGATGGCAAACAGATTGCTGATAAATCTAATCTCTTGTGTTAGTTTTTATCTAATCTCTTGTCTCTGGTTTGCGGCTGGATGCTGTACTTGTTGGGGGGAAAAATAGACCACCCCACACGTACAATTAAAGCACCCAAATCTGACAACAAGCCTGAGCTCACCATACAGGCCGAGCTCATCATGCAGGCCGAGCTCAGAGAGCCGAGCCGAGCTCATCATGCAGGCCGAGCTCAGAAGCTGCCGAGCTCATCCAGGCCGAGCTCATCCAGGCTGCCGAGCTCAGAAGGCTAAGGCCCAGAAGGCCGAGCACAGAAGCTGCCAAGCTCATCCAGGCCGAGCTCATCTAGGCCGTCGAGCACAGAAGGCTGCCGAGCTCATCCAGGCTGCCGAGCTCAGAAGGCTAAGGCCCAGAAGGCCGAGCACAGAAGCTGCCGAGCTCATCTAGGCCGCCGAGCACAGAAGGCTGCCGAGCTCATCCAGGCTGCCGAGCTCAGAAGGCTAAGGCCCAGAAGGCCGAGCACAGAAGCTGCCGAGCTCATCCAGGCCGCCGAGCACAGAAGGCTGCCGAGCTCATCCAGGCCGCCGAGCACAGAAGGCTGCCGAGCTCATCCAGAAGGCTGCCAAGCACAGAAGGCTAATCATAGAAGGCCGAGCACAGCAGGCCAAGACCAAAAGGCTGAGCTGACCTCAGAAGGCCGACCTCGTCGTCTATATGCTGCGGCCCTCCCCTGCAGCAGGCTCACCGCACCATGCTTTACTTGCCGGCCACGCCACGACATATTAATCAGGGACCATACCCTGCTACGACTGTCAACACCTCACCATTCCCAAGAATGTACTGCACTGCACGCCACAAGCAAGCTCTTGCTGCACGCAACCTCCTCCCATGATGGGAACGGGCCATCCACGGCAACTCATTACTTCACACGCCTACGTCCAATCGTGACGGTAACCCATTAATTCGCCCAGTCACATCACAGGTAACCCTGCTACTCTTCCTATAAAAGGGGAGCTTCTCCCTCTAAAAAGGGGGCTGGAGGCTTCTTCCTCCCAAGGGAGGCTTCGGACTGGAAAGACAGTCCCTCTCCTTCTCCACAATTGAGCCCCCCTTTGACTTAAGCATCGGAGGGCCGGCGCCGGAAACCCCGGCCACCGGCTTTTTGCAGGCCCCCCACGGAGGACGCCGCTCGCCGACGGATCGCCGCCCGCCAGTGCCCCACCGGAGCTCCTCCTCCTCGGTTCGCGGCCGCCCCCGGGTCCAATTTCCAGCAACAGTTGGCGCTAGAGGAAGGGCCCGAGTTGTGGCCATGAAACTAAGGAGCAGAGGAGTCTCTGATACCTCCCGACATCATGCTCCAAGCCCCGGGCGCTCAGTCCAGAATCCACCACCAAGACCTCCGGCAGATCAAGCTCCACAAGTCCAACCCGAGCACTTCGACGTGCTAGTGCAGCAAGTCCAAGCGCTAGCCATTGCAGCCCAAAGCCTGCAACAAGTGGAGGCTCCTCCTGTGCCGCCTCCACGGGTTCATGTTAAGCAGAGGAAGAAACTTTCTCCCGAGCTATCTCGAATCAGGCATGGCTCCCGCTACAACGACGTACGTGGGGGCAACTAGTGAGAAGTAGTAGCCAAAGTCTCACATCAACGAGTTGGAGAAAAAGAGAAATAAAAGCTGAGGTCTGGAGAAGGAGAGTTATGTACTCCCTCCTCATGGGTGTAAGTCCTTACGACGGCGCTCGTGACGTTGCTCTCCTTCAGAGCGTCGCCATCACCGAAGCCCCGGCCGTGCACAGACGGCTGCCGAGCTCATCTAGGCCGAGCTCATGCAGGCCGAGCTCGTCATCCACATGCTGCAGCCACGACCTGCAGCAGTCTCATCCAGGCCGAGCTCATGCAGGCCGAGCCGAGCTCAGAAGGCCGAGCTCGTCATCCACATGCTGCAGCCACGACCTGCAGCAGTCTCATCCAGGCCGAGCTCATGCAGGCCGAGCCGAGCTCAGAAGGCCGAGCTCGTCATCCACATGCTGCAGCCACGACCTGCAGCAGTCTCATCCAGGCCGAGCTCATGCAGGCCAAGCTCAGAATGCCGAGACCAGAAGGCTGCTGAGCTCATAAGCCCGAGCTCAGAAGCCCGAGTGCAGAACACCCCTCCCAGAAAATCGAGCCAAAGAAGGCCGGTGCTGAGCCAAGTCCTGAGGGACTTCGAAGCTCGGAGCCATCAAAATATCTCCAAAAGGTACAGGATGCCACTTTGGCTTCAAATAATTTCAATATTTCATCTATTTTCAGGTCGGAGAATCCAAAAAACGACCTACGGGTATCCTTATCTCCAACGTCGCCCCGCTCCAAATAAGGGCGCACGATCGCCAACGAAATCCATCTCCTGTATGTATCTCCAATGATGCCCCGACTAAGTTCGGGATGCCCCGAGTATCGACATTGCGTGCCCAGACCCCTCGACACTTCGGAAAGACGGGGTAGTACCTTCGCGGCCCTCCGTGGCGCTCAACACCAACAACGGGGTAGTACCTTCGCGGCCCCCCGTAGCGCCTCCTCGACTAAGGTCGAGATGCCCCGAGTGCCGACAGTGCGTGCCCAGACCCCTCGACACTTTGGAAAGACGGGGTAGTACCTTCGCGGCCCTCCGTGGCGCTCAACACCAACAACGGGGTAGTACCTTCGCGGCCCCCCGTAGCGCCTCCTCGACTAAGGTCGAGATGCCCCGAGTGTCGATAGTGCATGCCCAGACCCCTCGACACTTCGGGAAGACGGGGTAGTACCTTCGCGGCCCTCCGTGGCGCTCAACACCAACAACGGGATAGTACCTTCGCGGCCTCCCGTAGCGCCTCCTCGACTAAGGTCGAGATGCCCCGACGAGTCGACAGTGAGCCCGAGCTCCCTCGACCTCGGAATGACGGGGTAGTACCTTCGCGGCCCCCCGAAACGTTCGTGATTGACAACAAAGCACCCTCAAAATGTTCGTGGATAACAACAAAGCAACGCCCACACAGATCTCCAATGCTGGGAGAAGTGCGACGCGGAAGATCTGCCGCGTCGTCTCGACGTTCTCGAGAGCTGAGTCGACCACAAGCCAAAGAAGGCTGCTGAGTCGACCTGAAGCACTTGACTCCAACTGCATGAGAGGTACACCCTACTTGGCACGCACATCTCCATATATATTTGGCTATATCACAGGATGATCAACGACTGGACTACTTCCTTCGTCCGAGCCAAAAAGCAGCTCGAACTCGGAAGTCGGGGGGTAGTGTTGGGGGGAAAAATAGACCACCCCACACGTACAATTAAAGCACCCAAATCTGACAACAAGCCTGAGCTCACCATACAGGCCGAGCTCATCATGCAGGCCGAGCTCAGAGAGCCGAGCCGAGCTCATCATGCAGGCCGAGCTCAGAAGCTGCCGAGCTCATCCAGGCCGAGCTCATCCAGGCTGCCGAGCTCAGAAGGCTAAGGCCCAGAAGGCCGAGCACAGAAGCTGCCAAGCTCATCCAGGCCGAGCTCATCTAGGCCGTCGAGCACAGAAGGCTGCCGAGCTCATCCAGGCTGCCGAGCTCAGAAGGCTAAGGCCCAGAAGGCCGAGCACAGAAGCTGCCGAGCTCATCCAGGCCGAGCTCATCTAGGCCGTCGAGCACAGAAGGCTGCCGAGCTCATCCAGGCTGCCGAGCTCAGAAGGCTAAGGCCCAGAAGGCCGAGCACAGAAGCTGCCGAGCTCATCCAGGCCGAGCTCATCCAGGCCGCCGAGCACAGAAGGCTGCCGAGCTCATCCAGGCCGCCGAGCACAGAAGGCTGCCGAGCTCATCCAGAAGGCTGCCAAGCACAGAAGGCTAATCATAGAAGGCCGAGCACAGCAGGCCGAGACCAAAAGGCTGAGCTGACCTCAGAAGGCCGACCTCGTCGTCTATATGCTGCGGCCATCCCCTGCAGCAGCCTCACCGCACCATGCTTTACTTGCCGGCCACGCCACGACATATTAATCAGGGACCATACCCTGCTACGTCTGTCAACACCTCACCATTCCCAAGAATGTACTGCACTGCACGCCACAAGCAAGCTCTTGCTGCACGCAACCTCCTCCCATGATGGGAACGGGCCATCCACGGCAACTCATTACTTCACACGCCCACGTCCAATCGTGACGGTAACCCATTAATTCGCCCAGTCACATCACAGGTAACCCTGCTACTCTTCCTATAAAAGGGGAGCTTCTCCCTCTAAAAAGGGGGCTGGAGGCTTCTTCCTCCCAAGGGAGGCTTCGGACTGGAAAGACAGTCCCTCTCCTTCTCCACAATTGAGCCCCCCTTTGACTTAAGCATCGGAGGGCCGGCGCCGGAAACCCCGGCCACCGGCTTTTTGCAGGCCCCCCACGGAGGACGCCGCTCGCCGACGGATCGCCGCCCGCCAGTGCCCCGCCGGAGCTCCTCCTCCTCGGTTCGCGGCCGCCCCCGGGTCCAATTTCCAGCAACAGTACTCATCCGTCATCAGATGTCGTATTGCTGGTCCACCAATTGTTATTTAAATCCTCTGCAAATTTTGCAATTCTTTGAGGTTCTTTATGACTGCAAGGGAAGGGACATTGTTACTGATTTTGAAAAATAACAGCCAACTGCCTCAGTCCCATCCTGAGAGATGTTCTTTGATCCCATCCTGAGAGATTTTACTGTTTGGTGCCATGGTATAGAATGGAGCAATCATTGCTTCTTTTTGGAATCACCCAACTGAGAGAAAATAAATATATTTTGGTTGGTTAGATAAAATTCTACATTTTTAATTCTATTCTTTACCCAGTTATGAATGCTTTGCTAAAACAAATGGACAGACACCATGCCAGAAGATTTAATCGATTGTATTGCTTAATTTTAACAACTGCTATATTCAATGAACAAAAGTTATTATTTGCAGCCACTCGTCTTCTTATTTCTTTTTTCTTCTTGACAGAGTTCAATTGACAATACAAACCATAGCCATTCATTCTCTTCTCCTACATATTCATTTGCACAGAGAGACCAATTCAGCATACTGCTGATAAATATGCTACTCTAATAATTAACTCAGACTGCAATCCACTGCGTGAATAGCACTCACCTTTAGTAATTGGATTTTTCACGATAAAGACCGAGTTGGTCTGTCCAAAATTGTAACCATCGCAAAGACATTAACTATTTGAGGGAAAGATGCTAAGCTAAATTTTATCATTTAAATTTACGTAAGGGGGATGTCGCTGCTTCGCTAAGTGAAGTAGAATATTCCTGTTAATGTTGCCCATTAATACAGCTGCAGCAAAATCTAAATCTTGACAGAGACAACCGGGACTGTTGATCATTTGGATGAGCTTAGGAATGTTGATAACCTTGAATCCATAAAAACAATTGGTGAAAACTAAACAGCATATGCATTACAAACAAAATTCGAGTAAAGAGTGTTTGAACAACTGGTTTAAGTTGGAAGACTTCAGAATTTAAAGCAGCCAAAACCATGAGGGAATAGTTGAATGAGGCTAATCAATGGGAAATCAGAAAATGAGTACATGAGGATGAGCTCCACATAACTGATCCCCTAGCCCCTGACTGTGACTGACTTAGAAATGTAACTAAAACTAGCTGATCAAGCCTAGGTTCAAGCCAAGCAGAATATCGGCCTATTTCTAATGCGTTGATACCCTTAAAACCATTCTGGGTATCAGACTCAAGGTCATCTTTACACAAATATTGACTATGATCTTTTACATTCTCTACGCCCTTTCCATTCTCTAACCTGCTGAAACTCCAACAGCACTTCCTGTGCTGTTCCACCTTCTCTACATTGTAATCTGTACATATATTGTTTCTCTCACTTAAAAAAATTTGGGTGGCATTGGCCTCCGTTAGTCAATGGTGTGGCTGGGGGGCATTCATTGAACTCGTCCTCAGAGGGTTTTTTTGAGGGGGGCCCATCTTTCCTTCGGAAATTCTGTTATTAAACTACATTTATTGCATATTTAATGTATGAGTTGGTTAATGTTATTCAACCATTTTTGTTTAGAAGTTTGAATGTTTGGTCATGCAGTCCTGCCATGGAATTTCCTATGCTAAAGATGTAGTTTTTCGTGCACCTCAAACTCAAGAGTCAAGACGACCTTGTTACTTGTCCACTGATGCCATACTGAATTTTTAGCTAGTCTATTTACTCTTGGTGAACATAGAAAATCCTTAAAAGACTAGGATAATCTCCATTTGATGAATGATGCCATGCCCACATACAAAAAGTTCTTAAGGGCTTTTATTTACTTGTGCACCGGCATACAGACACTGATCAGAAGCATAATCTCCATCTAATGAATGAAGTCACGTCTTACCACGCCAGCATCTTTATTTAGATTTTATTTATAATTTAACTAATATTGCTTATTTTTGTGCATACTAGGTAACAACATGCTGCGAGGAAAACGATTCAGAGATGTTGAGTTTCAGCACACATCCGTGGGATCTTCTTCCGATCAGTCCCTGCGGTCCCAGCAACCCGACGAGCCCCAGCAGCACGAGTCCCATGCTCAGCATGAGTCTCATACTCAGCACGAGTCGCAGTCTGAGCACGTGTCACCTGCTGATTGTCCAGACATGGATGACGTGCACATCCAGAGTAATTTGATTTAATTTTATATATTAATTTTTTTTACAATCTAATTATATTAAATCATTTGCCTTTAATGTTTTAATTAATGGATATTTTATTTTATTTTTATAGATGGACTGGGGAGAGTGAGGAGGACACAAGGACCCACTCGAGCACGGGACGTGTGGAGCCTACGCGAGGATGAGAAGATCGTGGTACATTGCAATGAACTGGGGCAACCCATCAAGAGGGCTGCAAGCATTTTATCGACTTTTCTAGGATCGATTGCGCGGAAGGGTCAGTTGTGTCCGCTCAACTATACGAAATGGAATGAAATGCTTCCTTCGTATAAGGTTGAGCTTCTTAAAGTTATTGAGGTAAAGAATTGAATTTGCTTACTATCACAATTTTATTTTTTGATTTAACATTGTTATAACATTCTTTAATTACTTTGATGTAGAAAAAGTTTTTGCTCCCTAAAGAGAGTCATGATTGGGTGCTGAAGTCCGTCAATCGCAAGTGGAAAGAATATAGGGCCAAGTTAAAGGCGGATTGGAAGCACGATGGTATGACAGAAGAGGAGGTTGCCCGTGTTTGTCCTCCTGATGTAATCCCTCATCAGTGGAGGGAGCTTGTCCGCTATTGGTTTTCCGAGAAAGCTCAGGTTGTGTATATTTTTTTCAATACCTTATATTGTATTTATTAATAATTTAGATTACAAATTTATATTGTTTATTCCTTTTTTGGGAAGACATATTCCAACATTGGTAGAGTTGCACGAGCCTCTCAGACTGTTCCTCATACTTCAGGCTCGATGAGTTATGCTCGACGTAGAGCTGAATTCGTAAGTTTTTTTGAAACTTTTTGAAATTATTTTAAACTATTCTATCATATAGCATGTATCATGATAACTAGCTTGCCAATATATCTTTTGTTGTAGATGGATGATAATGGAAGGGAGCCTGGTAAGGTGGAGTTTTATAAGATGACTCACACCCACCGAGATGGCAGTTTTGTTCGGGAGGAATCAAGAGATATAGTTGTATGTATTCATCTTTGAATCTTTCAACGATATTTTTATTAGTTATATTATTGGCATACATTAATATGACCTTTTCTTTTGAGAGATATAGGACAGGGCAACAACTCTTATTTCAGAGCGCGTCGGGGAGTCATCATCATCCGACGCGACCAGTCATGTCGAAGCTCAGGTGCTCGCTGAATTATTGGGCCCAGAGCGTTATGGTAGAGTGAGGGGTTATGGCGTTGGAGTTACCCCCACTCAGTTGTCTGCAGTGGGCATGTATACAAGAAATGCTGGAGAAGGTAGTAGCAATGCAGAAGTTAGTAGACTTCGGGCAACAATTGAAGATATGAAGGATCGCCATCAGGCAGAGTTGGCGGAGTTGAAGCAGAACCAACAAACTTTGCAGTCTCAGCTTGACAATATTTCATCTATGTTACAGCGATTTCTCCCTCCTCAGGTAAATAACTATATGTATTTGATGACTTTACATATGTATCATTTATTTTGCATGAGTTAATGATTTTCATATTCTTAACTTCTAAAATCTTTTTTTTTTGTAGATTCCTGATACTTCAACAGCTCGTAGAGATAATGATGGCGCTACATCCGGTCCGTGATACTTTTTAGACTGTTATTTAAGGAGTTTTCTATGTATCTTTCTTATATTTTTCAAAGTACATTGTAATTCTAAACTTATTAATTATATGACAATATGAATGTTTTGAATGATCTGAATATTTGTGTTGATATAAATGTAATGCAGGTTCATATTGATGTAAATGGTGATTTATGACAAGCATGTGTTTTTCTAATTTTTTTTTTAAAAAAATTCCACGGCCGACGCTTTAAAGCGTCGTTAAAAACCACATCTGGGACGGGCTAAACGGTTTAGCCGACGCTTATAAGCGTCGGCAAAAACCACCCCAACAACACCGGCTCGCCCGAGTAGTGGTCTATGCCGACGCAAAATTGCGTCGGCAAAAGAAGATACACCGACGCTTTATTAAGCGTCGGTAAATCGTGGACTTTGCCGACGCTTTCCGCTTGCGTCGGCCAAAACCTTTTCCACTCAGGCAACGCATTTACGACGCTTGCTGTTGCGTCGGCTGGGTTTTGGCCGACGCTAATAAGCGTCGGGAAAAATCAAGAAAAACGCCGGCAAATGTTACTATTTCTGTAGTGATCCATTGAACCTGGAAATGTAGTTGCAAATGCAATAACTACAAGTACATGCAATCCCAACTACATCCATTTTCAAACTGCATGTATCCAAACACATCGATAATACAATAGTTAATTTAAAAGGTATGCCACAATTATCCCTCTAAATTTATTTGAGGAAGTTAAGAGTTTTTTTTTTTTTTTTTTTCAATTGGGTAAAGCATGATCTAAGGCCTTCCCCTTCTCTGGTGGTCATATATAGTCCTTTATTCTAGTTTGAATCTTGAATGATGCATCCATGCATCCTTAGACTCTAGCATGTAGATACGTCTCCCTCATTTCTCTCATTAGAAAAAAAGAGAAATTCTAGTTGTCTTTCCACTTTAGGCTGCCTAATGTTATACTTTTACGTTGATTAATAAAAAAAGTGTCATACAGATCTTTGGGCATGGATTGGTCTTCCTCCTAATAGTTAAGCTTTTGGGTTGCGAGTCTATAATACGTGGCATCAAAGTCAGATTTATTGTATGTCACCATTTTTATTAGTTATATAGGGCTCTCATTAAGAGATACGGGATTGAGTACCTGAGCCATGGTAGATTTTTTTTTTCAAAGAGGAGCTAATTATGATACGAGCGTCATAAAAACTGGATGGAAAAAAATATTATTGTTCTCTATTGGCTAATAAAAAAAAAAGTGTTATATAAATTTTTTTGTCTGCATCTTTTTTATGTTTTTGGGCCGCGAATCCGCGGCGCTTCTCAACCAAGTTTCCCAGCCACGTTTCCACCCGTTGACCTACCATTACCTATAAATACCACGCGCCCCACTCCAAGATCGTCGTCTGGTTACTTCCACGATGGAGAACGCTGGGGTTCTGCGAGAGTGGTTCGAGCGAGTAGACTCCAGCCACACCGGCAACATCACCGCTCTTCAGCTTCAGGTTCTCTTTCTCTTCTGCTCCTCCTTCCCCCTCTACCAAAACCCTAATCTTTTCTTATTCTTTGGCCCCTTTCTTTTCTTGCCCTAATCTAATATTAGCCCTCAATTTTTCCCTCTCTACATGTTTTGGTTCGAAAATCGGTGATCAGAGAGCGCTGGCTGTTGGAAACCTCAATTTCCCTCTCTCCATCGTTCAGCAGATGATCAGGTTATCCTCCTAATCTTTCACTTCAAGAAAACCCCTATTTTTTGATTTCATGATGTGGAGAACTTCTGACGCTTTGGGCCTTGCAGGATGTACGACTTTGATAGAAACGGGACCATGAACTTTGAAGGTGAGTCTTGTCGCTCTTTCAATCACAGATGCATATTTGGTGATTACTTTCTCTGTGTTTGCTTTTTGCTGTTTGATTATATATATTGTTTCGGTTATGCGACGTTGATAGGCAGTGATAGAACTTTTATTTTATCTAATCAATACCATCTGATAATATTTTGCACTCGTTCATTGTTTGCATTGTGTTCATGTTAGAATATTTTTAGGCACACATGTTATTCATGATAGTAAATCATGCTATTAGAATTTAGGAGACGTAGTTTTATAGGCCTAAGTTTTGCTTCAATTGACATGGAGAGCAATTCTTTTATTCATAATCGCTTTTTCTGTTGATCCAAGTTGTAGGTTCTAAACACATCAACATCACAATTTGTGCCAATGTAGTTGATGTCGTTAATGTAGGTTGGTTCTTTTCTGATTTGTAATTTGAAGCCATTTCATTTTCTGAGGCTGAGTGATGTATGAGTGATGTAAAAGCTCGTCTACGGTAACCCCCTCACCCCCCTCTCCCTGGGAGTATGTGTGCGGTTTTCTTAGCTAGTCATATACAACTCTATCATCTCTCAGGTGGATGGTATTCCTCCCATTCTTCTGCACTTTTCAGCATGTCCAGCTAGCCCACCACAAAATCTCTTCCCTGTGAATATGGGAGATCTTGAACTCATCCATCTCACAAGTCAGCATCCAAGTATCCTGTATTATTGTAATAAGAAAATATAGGGAAACAAACTTGCTAACAATACACCCCATAACCAATCTTCACTTTGTGGCCTAGATTTTTTTATAACCTTCACTGATGGAAGTACATAATCCTGATTAGAAAGTGTAAAATTCTAGAGTTCGAATGTCCTCATGAATGGATTCAGCTTTCATATAGTATAATCTTCCATTTTCTTTCCATCAAATCCATCCAAACTTGACTCATCCTCCTTAATACTTATGGATGCATCTTCCTTGTTTAGCTTCATAGATTGTTGCTTGGGCATTCAGTTTGCTAAAATTATTTGATGAGCTCTCATGTCCTGAGCCCTAGTTTTTCCTTTATTTACCATTTGGGCATGATAATCCTCCCTACTGATTTTTGTACAAGCCTTTGACAGCGTGGCAATACATGTTTTGTATGATATGATCCAATGAAATATTCCAACAAATGAAAGCCAATCACAAATGCCCTTCACATGGTCCCTTAACTTGCAATCACATTTCATGCATTTTTTTTAAACTTCTTGACATCCATGGTTTTGTTCATATATGTTCTGTACTGGCTTGGATCTATGATAGTGTGCCAGCAAATGAATGGTGTCTTCGTCATGCATTTGACACCTAAGGCACCGGGCATTAGACAACCTTTAATTTCTTTATTGTTGAGTCGACGTCAGTAGTATGTTATGTCTCACATTCTATAGGAAGTGCCTGATCCTTGGCTTGATAGGATCCTCCATCAATTCTCTGATATTATCTCCTCAATTTCATCTTTAAAATGCTTCTTACTTTCTGATTGGCTTAAAAAAAAGTGGATTGAGCAACGTTCACCATACTGGGCATAGTGTGCCGTACCAATACCAAACCGAGACTCAGTAAGATGGGTTCACTAACTGAACCAACACCACACCGGGCAACATTGTACCAGCAATTGTACCAGTAAAGGATTTGGTATCGAGATTGCAAATCTTGACATTGAGTTAAAATATACTTCTAAGATGGATCCATATTCATCCAATGCACATGCTTATTCGAACCCATGTCTGAAATGGGAATTATGACAGCTCTCCACCATGTCATGATGAAAAACTTTAGCTATACCGGCAACATCCCATTTCCTCTCTCTCTCTCTCTCTGTCTCTCTCTCTCTCTTCTTGTTAGCTCTGGTAAGTCTGTATGATGATCGTTATCGAGAGTTAAACATCAGCAGGACAAGAAGTTTCATTCTAAAGTTTATTTTCCTTTAAAAAAAATGTGGAAACTTCATTCAGCAATTTAATATGTTCACTTTGTTTATCTAATTTGATTGAGCATTAATGCTTGAGTATGCGCTGCATCTTTAGACATGCATTTTTTTAGCATGATCTTCTAGATTGGGAGTTTAGGAAAATATTGATGTTTATTTTGTTTGCAAAAGGTTCCAAGTGGGAATGTTAGAATATATCTTCGTTCACCAATCTGAGTTGTTGCTTGGGTTATTAAATAATTTCACTCCAGTCTCTCAAAATTGATGATGCTTGAGTATGTACTGCATCACTGGAAAGCAATCTTTGCAACCATTGAATTTCAGATCAGTAGCTGATCGATCTTGCTGCTGTCTGTTTTACTTTTCTTGGTGTGGTAATCGAATATGGCATCTGAACTTCTCGAGAAGTTTGTTATGGTTTGTTGATGCATTGCATATGAATTTAAAGTTTTCTATGTTTGAGCAAGCGTGCCAAGTCCCCAACTTTAGTTATGTAGCATGTCGAGCCCCCAAGATCAGGTTATGCCATGGATTTATTATGAATCAGACTAGAGTGCTACCATGTGTCTTGGCTGTTGAGCTTTTTTTCTTTTTGGATAGTCATAGATGTTGTTTTCACTTGTTTCAAAAATTGCAGTCTTTGTTAGTTAGTTTGTTTATGTTATAAAGTAATTAGGTCCATTCTATATAATTTCATGCTTCTGACAATAAATTTAGCTTCAATAAACATAAATTATGTTTATCTGCAAATTGTAGTAAATTTTTGGCATATACTGCACTAGAAGTTATTTGAACCAAAACCACAATGAACAAGCTGTGCCAACTAATCTGGCTTGTTGATTTCAGCTGCATTGTTTCTGATAAGTTTGACAAAATCATCTTGGCAAACTTCTGTTCATGTCATTTTTGGCCTTCCTTCCCATGTTCTTGAAAATTCTAGGTGACTCTCCATATAGGAGCCTCTAGTTATAGCATGACATTCTCATACGATCTTTATCATTTCATTGTTTTAGCCTAAATTGGTGCAACTCTTCTTCTTATGATGTACTCATACTAACATGTCCTTGTTTTCACTATATACTAACCTTAATTTTATCATCTTTTTTCCTCTCATCTTATGTCCTGAGGCCCTCTTTGTTGTCGAACACCCTGTTGTTGTCTTTTAAAAAGTTCTACCCTGCTCAAAGGCTTACATTGTTAGGATCTAGCACATGCCGCTGAAAATTCAAAAAAATTCAGATATGCAGCGAAAAGACATGTGCATATCCCGTTCATCGCATGAACGTATTTTAAAACCATTTATAGATTGATCAGGATTAAATTCTTAATAAATTATTTTAAAATCATGATTAAGAAGATCAGATCTTCACCTTATGCGGGTAGATGGTCTCCGCAAATCTGATTTACGTGGTATTTGATGAGGGTTCAATGGAAGCCGTACACGCGTCCGGCCTCTACAGGTATCCACACGAAGTACTGACTCGATCGAAGCCTTTGGATCTCACCGGGGTGCTAGCTCCCTTGCAGAGATGGCTATGGATAGCTGAAGTCCTCTCCTTTGAATCAACCTTTGATTGGCTTGAGAGGAGGAAGAAGAAGGAAGAACCAAGGAAGAAGAAAAACAAGGTTCTATGCAGCCTTTTTCATTTTCTTCCTTTTGAAACCAAGATGAAGAAGGAAGAGGGCGTCCTAAGCTTTTCTTTTTCTTCTCTTGATTGTGGCTCAAAGGAGGAAGATGGAGGAGGGTGCTCACGGCTGGAATGAGGAGAAAAACATAAACCTTGGCCGAAATCCCATGCTCCCCTTTTGAAATATTAAGAGATAAAGATGAGCTCCTATTTTTAGGAGCTCATCCTTATCTCATTTTTCATGCCACCTAGGAGGGGCGTGCGCCCCTCCTTTTTCTCCCACGCAATGCCCAAGAGGAGGGGCGTAAGCCCCTCCCTCAAGTCCATATTAATCTGCCATTTAATCCAATTAAAGGGTATTTTAATTTGGGTGCATTGCATGAGTCCAATCCTAGTCAAAATAGGATTTGTATGAACCCATTTCAATTTCCTCCTTATCTTAATCTAATTAGGATTTAATTGAACCATGACTCTATTGAACTCTTCAATCCTAATCCAATTAGGAGTCATTTAATTAATTAGATTAAAATTAAAATTAATTAGGACTTAAAAAAATTCTAATCTAATTAGGACTTGTCCAAATTTTAGTCCTAAGACAATTAGGACTTTAGAAATCCTATTCCAAGTAGGACTCTAATTTAATTTGAAATCCTAATCCAATTAGGACTCCATGAATCCCACTCCAAGTAGGACTCATGATCAAGTCCAATTAATTAAATCCAATTAATTAAATTAAATCGCAATCCGATTGCAATTGTTTCTTCTTCTAACCACTAACTCTTAGCGGGTTAACCATTTATCAATCTAATTGATCATATGTGATTCTTAATCACAATTCAACCATCGGATCGGTCAATACTTCTAATGTGTGTGACCCCATAGGTTCCATTCTGACTGGTAGTGAGATATATTGTGATCTCTATCATAATATCATTGAAAACTCCTTTCAATGGGTTGAAACAATTCCAACTCAACTCACCAGGGATTATCGACCATCGAGATGATCCCTGTGAGTCTCACCATCCACCAGTGACACCTAGCAGTATGTAGTGGCTATCCAGCAGAATAGAATGATGAATCTCTAGGTGCAGTTATCGTATGATACAGTCCTATCGTGGATCCCTACAGATCGGAGGTCATGGATAACTCGTCAAACCCCGTCGTCTGTCATATGTCTAGATTTATTCGACTTGAGTTCAATAGTGAAAAACTCTTTCTCCACTTTATATTACTGCCCTGGCCAAAGTCTTAGAACTCAGTCTAATAAATCACATAGGATCACTCCTCTTCTATCAAGGTCGATAGATTCCATGTAAGTGCATACCCTACTCCTACAGAGAACTTACTGCAGTCAATCTACACTACAAGGACCCATATGGCTAGAGACCATGTATACGTGTAGTCAAATTACAATAACCTCACTGTGAGTAGCCGAAGCATCGCAGGTCAAAGGACCAGTCATACTACTGCAACATCAAGTAAGTCACTGACGAGTGGATAGACATTCAAGTGACTTCTTGTCTTGGTCATGCTCAGTACCCTTGTTCTCTAACAAGCACATGCACTATCACTTCAGTGTCCCTACACTGTGGACTCGAGTCTCGTCCATCCAGAAGGAAAGTGATCTGTGCACTGATCGGATCGATCACCGTCCTCGTGATGATCCATTGATCAGGAGTATTTAGAAATTAATCACCAATGATACATGGCTCAAATTCTCAACTCTTGAGAATGTGTATCATCATCTTATTAATTCCTTGGACGATTCATAGACACATAAATAATATGAATGAAAAGATGCCCATTTATTATTCAATAATAATAAAGTCAAGTACAAATTTATGTCCCACAATTAATAATGTGTCCGCCAGATTGGCTTCTAGGGCATACATCTAACATACATTTGACCCAAGAAACTCCTTTGTCATATAGAAGAATGGGGAGCCTGAAGTGGTGCAAATACACCTTGCTAATTAAAGTTGACTCAATGTTATTTTGGTTATTTATTGAGTAGTCCAGTCAGCGGTATTCATTACATATGGTGCCTTCATATTGTTTGATCTTGATAAGTAATAACGGATGTATTCAAAACTTTAGCACTAGCCGTTTCTTTGCATTTTTAGGTTAAAGCTGACAAGACTTGTTACCCCTTTATATAAACATGTACTATATTTTTGTATATGACTACATGTACATGTGCGCGTGTGCACAGAGACTTATACAGATGTAGTTTAGATTTAAACAAGGTGTTTTTTTTTTCTCAAAATTTTTGGATTTTGTTTTTCATTAATCTATTGTTTTATTGAGTTTTAGCAGTCTTTTCTTTATATATGTTGGCCAAGGTTTGTGGACCGTTTTTGGATTTTTTGAGTCCTTCTGTGAGCAAGATTATTGTCTAAGGTCCTACATTAGATCTATGTGGCCTAAGATGAGGTTTTGGGTCATTACAATGTGGATTGCTTTCTGTGTAATATTCCGTGGAATGACAAAAAATATTATTCCTTAGAAGTACTTAGCTTTCTTTTGTTTGTTTGGAAGATGATAATTTAAGTATTATGGAGTTTTAAGTTGTTTAGAAGTCCTTTATGGAGTCAGATTATGTATATTACAATCCGAGGCTTGTAATAGGTCAATTTGGAGTCCTCCTAGAGATAGAAAATATTGCTTTGGATTTGTTTGTTGGTAGGAGTGGTAATGTATCAGGTTGGGCTAGGTTTGGTTCAGGTTGAGCCAGGTTCAGGTCAAAAATTCTCAAATCATACCCTACCCATTTATTTTATGCAAATCCATACTCACCTGTTGACCCATTTAAGTTTTCACTTATCAGTCATGCATAAAATTAAAAAATAAAGCAAAACATGGTATGCAAAGATCACAAGCAACAAAACCAAATTTAACTTAAATTATATCATCATAATCACAATAATCTTAGAAATTCAAGATATATGAAGTCATAAACTAAAAGAATAAAACTAGCTAAAATTCAACCTTAAAATTACAAAATATCTAAAATTAAAAAATAAAGCAAAATATGGTATGCAAAGATCACAAACAACAAAACCAAATTTAACATAACTTATTATTATCATAATCACAATAATCTTAGAAATCCAGGGTATATGAAGTCATAAACTAAAAGAATGAAAGTAGCTAAAATTAAACTTCAAAATTACAAAATCTCATGGTCTGTCCTATCCATCACTCTATATGGAATCCCCTTTTCTCTAAAAAGGAAACAAACCGCATGGAAAAAATTAGAGAACTATCAACTATATTCGGTTTGGGAGCTAGTCGTTTTCCGACTAGGTCACCTTGAGTGAACCATTAGGTCCATGGGCTAAACCTAATCTACCCATGTATAATCTTGTTCATTTATGGTTAACTCGGAATTGACCTGACTTTAAAAGGCTCCACCAAGTCCATTTATTCATGTGGGTTGGTGGGTGCAGTTCAGATTTTGCCACCCCTATATGAAGGTCTATCATGGTGTTTGGAACCATTGACCCGGTCCAAACTATTTTGTTTGCTAGATCACTAGTTCATGGTTCAACCGCACATCAACCATGGGTCAACCAATGGGTAAGCTGTAATATAATTTCCCATCTCAAACCTACCATTCCTCTTCTCAAATCCTAGACCTTGTCCTTGCCTTCCTTCCTTGGTAGTGTGTTTACACCACATCCTAACACCCAAGGATCATCGTACACATGGTGGCTTTGAACTTTGAAGTAGAATCAGATGGGGCTACCTAAGCCTTAAGCCAAGGCCCTAATGCTACTATGGATGTGTAGATGGCCAATCAAGGTGAACAAGTGTTGTGTAAGGAGAGTTGACCGAATCAGCTTGGAAGATATTTCCAAATGCAGAACACTGTGATATAGATCGATTAATGGGAGACGACAATGTAAGCCATGTTGGGATAGGGCGAAAAGAGGTTAATAAAAGGTTAAGACCGATAAGGTATGAGTATCGGTCTAACAGTTGCTATATAGTGACTATTCTGATGAATGTAAGTAGTGGGAGGACAGTTGGCATAGGTTATCAGAAGTTCAGAACCGTTAGGAGTAGAGCCAGACGTGGGCAGCATCTATTAGAGTGGGCAGTTACAATTTTTTAGTATAAATAGATAGAATTGTATTTTGTGAAGGAACCTTTCGATATTCAACATCAATGAATTTTATTTTATCTTAGGTTTACTTTATCTCGCACTTTACTTAACAGTAAGATTCTACCTTAGAGGTAGTGTTAACTTAGATTTTCCTTATCATAGCCTAGGCTACATTCTATCCCAATCTATCTTCTTCGAATAGTGTTCTGATGGTGGCCAAAGTCCTTCAAGATGAAGGCACCTGGACCCATGCTACTATTGTATCCTCTCTTCAATCATCCTTTTTCTAGCTGCTCTTAGTGCTGGTGGCACACCTGCATACCTATCTACTAGTCCTGCCATTGATTTGTCAAACATTTTTTCTAGCATGCCCATCTTTAGGCAGCAATAAAAGCCTTGTACTCTGAACAAGTTTCTTGGCATGCTCGATGAGATGGTTGCATAGATGTCATCATGTTGCTATAAAAGAAGATCAATGAAGCCACTGCAAATAAAGTGGCCATCATGTTAAAGCCACTTATGGAGTGCTACATGGCATCTATTTTTTTATGTTGGAACGGGTCAAAAAAACTTGTTTCTGTTGTTAAGAGCCGATATTATAAGCCACAACACCTTCTGGTGTACACAATGGTGAAATTAGCCGATCCTATCTTCATGGCGGATGAATAAGATCGTAGGTTGTTACATCATAGAAATGTTAGGATTTGCGAGAAATTTAACTATCAAGTTTCAGCTTGTCAAAAGGAAGAGGCCGAACCTTATCTTATGGAGCCCTCAGAATCTATAGACCGAGACAATAAAGAAGAGATCCTACAAGTGAATGTTGGAGCTGATCAGATTGAATAGAAAAACAACGATGCTTCAGTCAACATTAGGCTGATATTCGAGCTCGAGATGGGCTTCAACCATCCTGATTGCAGACAACTGTTGAGGAAAACGTCAGTGGAATCACGCCGACACATGTTCTTGCCTTGGAAATGGTTGTCCCTTTAGAGCAACAGATAGGGGCAGCAATTCAAACTACCACCATATCCACCATATCCATAGGCTGAGAGACAAGCACAATGATGGGTCCTACCACCATTAGAGCCTCCATGGTTTCTACTTGCTACTCAAGCTCAAGTCTTGCCTCTATCAAATCCTCCATGATCTTGAAATCAACCAAGTTGAATGATATCCAAGTCTAAAATTAGATTGATAGATGTGGTGTCAGATACATCTCATCACCCTCCTGATTGACGACTGGTGGGATGTAGAAGGCAATATTTATACGACATCCTAACATCCAAAGATCATCGTACATGTGACGGCTTTGAAATAGAATTAGATGGGGTTACCAAAGCTTTGAGCCAAGGCCAAATGCTATTATGGATGCCCGGATGGCCAATTGAGGTGGACAAGTGTTGTATAAGGAGAGCTGACCGAATTGGCCTCGAAGATATTCCCAAATGCAAAAGACTATGCTCTAGGCCGATTAATAGAAGACAACCTATGTAAGCCATGCCAGGATAGGCCGAAAAGAGATTAATAATAGGTCAAGATTGATAGGGTATAAGTATCACTGTAACAGTCGCTGCATAGTGACTGTTCTAATGAATGCAAGTAGTGTGAGAACAATTAGCATTAGTTATCATAACCATTAGAAACAAGGTTCGCCGTTTCGGTACCGGACCTCATATCGGTGCCACACTAGCACAGTGTCGGTATGATACGGTACGGAGTTTTTTTGGGCGTATTGAGTGTCAGTACACCATCCGTACCGGATATCGGTACCGAATCGGTAAAGTATGGTACGTTCTATACCGTTCGGTTTGGGCCAGTACGGCATACCTTGGTTAGAAGTGGATACCTAACATGGGTAGCAGCCATTGGGTAGCAGCCGTTAGAGTGGACAATTATCATTTTTTAGTAAAAATAAATAGAACTGTATTCTGTGAAGAAATCTTTCGACATCCAATATCAATGAATTTGATCTTATCTTAGCTTTACCTTATCTTGCACTTTACTTTTTAGTGGGATTCTACCTTGGAAGTATTGTTAACTTAGATTTCTCCTACCATAGCCCAAGCTATAACCTATCCTAATCTATCTTTCTTGAATTGTGGTGTGATGATGACAAAAATCTTTAAAGGTCAAGGCATTTAGACCCACATTACTCTCATATCCTTCCTTCAATCATCGTCTTTCAGATTGCTTTAATGCCGGTGGCATGCCCACACATCTATCTACTTGTCCTGCCGTTGTCTTTTCAAACAAGCTTTCTAGCATGCCCATCCCTAGGCGGCGAGGACAGTTTTGTGCATGGTCTTCCGAATCGAACTGAATTGTCCCATTCACCCCATACCGAGCTGAACACGGTTTGACGTTGTTTTTTAGAAAATAGCGTGAACTGCTCCAAACTGTGCAGTTTAGACTGCAAATGGTTTGCCCCAACCCCCCTCTTTCAATATCTCAAAAGGCTTGAATCATGGTCTGTTGACCGAGGTGAACCGCTCGGTTGATCTCGTATTGAACCGGTAGCCGATTGGCATGGGTTCGGTATTGGTTTAGAAGTCCTTTTTATACTTTAATATATGGACATGTGTAGGTCAACAATAGTTTTACTGGGCGGTTTGAATGGTTGCATTGCTTGGTTTGATGGGTCGAATGGGTTCTAGGAGATTCCAGGTTTGACCATGACCTGACCCATATAAGTGTTGGATGATGGTTTGAGTGGGTCACTAAACATTGGCCTATAAATTGGGCTTTATGGAGGAGTGATGAATATGCGCATTATTTTTGGTGTATTCCAAATTATTTAGCTCCATTGTGGAGATTTTCCCTCAATCTTATCTCTCTTCTCTATCAACATGTTTTTCTTTTTTTTTTATTTACCCTCTTCTTTTACCTCTCCAATTGTTTCTCTTTTGCTACTACTATCAATTCAGATCTTTTTTTTTTCCATGTTAAAAGTTCATTTGTAGCTCTTACACTGAGGGTTTGCATGTTATACATGTAAATTGGACTACACAATGATCATATATCTAAGTTTGTGTTTACTCATGATCCTATTACCTGAATCACCCCATGGTCCATTAATCAAATGTATGGACTGATGAATTTTTGCTTTTATAAACCAATCGGTAAAATAATTTTGATTGACTATAAAAGATTTCATTATGCGTATGCCCATAATTGTATGCGTTTCTTATATGTCTATTAAACACTTGGTTTGATACCCCGTTGTCCACATGCTTGTTATGCCATTGAAACAAAAAAAGCAGACGATGCTTTATCAAGCGAAATTACACTGATTCTGAAAAAAAGATTTTTGGCTGCTTGATATGCATCATTTAACTTGCCAAACCTTGTCTTATGTATGCTTTAGAAAGCCTGGATTCACTGTATTGACATAATCTCATCTGGACATACGCATACATATACATAAACACATATGGTCTAGGCACATACATCGGATACATAACTTTTGAACAATGATGAATTGACAAAAGCTTGATGAATTAAAAAAATTCGCATGTGATTGGAGTAGTTGTTTCTAAGGATTAAAGTATCTTGTGCTGGTTTAGTGCTGGCTTGGCACACTTGGAATGCATTGGCTATTTGGCACGATGGTATGCCAGCACTGAAATGTATCCAACATGATGGTAGTGCTGTGCGTTGGTGAGGCATCGGTATGGTATGTATGGTGCCATGCCATTCAGCAGGGATGGCACTTTTTATTCCATGGTTGTTCCATATATGAATATTTTTTTTTATGTTCTTTAATTCAATGTTTAGTTGGTATCTCATGCTGGTTTAGTGCCGGCTTGGCATGATATTACCATGCTGTGTGATGCAATGCTGGTGCTTGGCACATATGGAATCCATTGGCTAACTGGCACAATGGTGTGCCAAGCATTGGCATCTATCCGGCATGGTGGTAGTGCTGTCTGTCCGAATGGCATTGGTATGGGATGTATATGCTGATCAGCAGGGATGACACTTTTTAATCCACAGTTGTTCCATATATGAATAATTTTTTTATTTTCATTAATGCAATATTTAGTTTGTTATGTAATAATCATTTTTTATTAATATATTGCTTTTTGATTAAAAAATGAGGGATCAATCTTATTTATTTTAGTATAAGAATTTGTTTATATCATAGTAAATTTTGTATATGAAAATGTCATTTATGATCTAATTATGGGTTATATGCAATAAACCTCTATTTCTGAAGTTGGAGACGCCCGCACATGCACCTGAGTCACCATGGCTACTATTGCATATACCTTGATTTATTTTAACATTAACAAAATTGCACATGGATTGCTTTGTCGTATTAAAGCCATATTTGTAATTCTATGATTTAATCTTGCAGAATTTCTCGCTCTTAACAAGTTTCTGCTCAAGGTTAGTACTTCTAACAAGTGATTTTATTAAGAATTTATGGACTTTCAAGTACTATATCTGAACTTAAGATAGACCTTGGGGTGTTGCATGCCTATACTTCAGCTGTTCATTTGTTGCCCAGCATTAAGTTTCACATCTCATGGCATTTTTCGCAATCTTTGAAAGCTTGTATCATATGATGTTGAGTATTGGCATGGGCTAGCATATGAAAAAGTGTATCATTAGCTTATGCAGGATATACTGCAAATACATGAAGGAAGCATAAGTTCTTTCTTGGTATCTTAAAAGATAAATTTAATATAGTTCTATTTTTATTCATGAAAGATTAATTACATATCCAAGTAACTCGTGGCAAAAATGGTTATATTTATTTTAGGTGAGCATTATTACGTCCTTGATATTTTCTCAAGGTTTAAGATACCGATATGGCTGCTAGTACTGAATGGGAGCCGAGTTGATATGGTGTTGATATGATATCATACCAACACACTATGCTGTAACCAAGGTTCAAAAGCCGATGATTGTACCTGCACTGACTAGAGGTGTGTATGCTATGCAGCGAGCCAAGGATTGTATTGATGAAGGGATTGGGTTGCATATGCCCCAAACACCCTTGACAGATACCTCCTTTTTTGGCCTCCAAATTTGGTTTTACATATCCTCTAACATTTGATATTTTTGCAAGGAAGAATGCGCGGATATCGAGTTAACTATCCTTGTTATAATTTCATGTGCATTCTAAAGTTAGAAACATGCATATGTATCACATAAACAATATATCCAAATTCCATATATAATATAGGCATTCATATTAGCATTTAAAAAGCAATTAGATTACTAGAAATCATAAATCTTTATAGAAGGGGCATACTAACTATTCTAACTCATGGATCAATGTGTAATAAAAAAATCTAGAAGTAAAACTAACCATTTGACAAAACAACAAAGAACAATATGTCTGTAACGGCATTCATTAAGAAAATTATATTCTTCAAATCTCCAAACAATCCCTCCCCATTTTTTTTTATTCATTTTGTGAAATTTTAGATTTTTTAAGATGAGGTAGAAGTGCAAGTTTACTGCATGCATTTTGACCATGCACCACATTACGTGTGCAGATGCATCAATTTATTTATCCTATTCTGAAGATCGAATTCTTAATTTTTTAACGCATATACATTTCTAGTTCATTAAAGATAAAAGTTATAAGGTTAATAGAAAAAAGAGTTTATTTTAAAAATGCACCAGCTATCTCAAAAATCAACATATAATAATTTAATACTCTCAAAATTACATATTTTTAATATCTTTATAAATAATTAATTCAAAATTTGCTATTAAAAGTTCAAAAATGAAAAATTTATTAGAAACAAAGTGCATTATCAAACCTAGCACATCATGCATAACTTTTTGAGATTATAATATTTTAAATATTTTACAAATAATTACTGCATAATTTAATTTTAAAAATTCTAAATAATCATGAAATGTGAAATAGGGCTTTTGTATTTTTCAGCGTTGTATATACACCATGTAAAAAAACAACTCAAACGGTTGTATCTTTCACAGATTAATTTTAAATTTATTTAATTTCTAGGCGCAGGCTCTAGTGGAGCTTGAGCATTCTAATTGATCCCTTTTTAATTTAAATTTTGTAGCTTGTGCATGTGACAAGTGCAAATAATGTACCAACTTTTTTCAAATTTAACATATTATTTGTAAAATATTTTTTGTAAACTTATTTTTAAATCAATAATAGCAAGAATAATTAATCTAGTATGGTTATAGAATCACCATACCCCCCACATCATATCCGAAAATCAATCTGAACGAACACCATTTGATAGGATTAATTTTGGACTAAATGGATATTGGGTGTAGGTTTTTGGATTAGCCATAAAAAACCCCAAATCCTACTCTTTCAGCACCAAATAATTTTCTAAAGAATGAATCCTTCAAGGATCTATTCTCTAAAAGAAATTGATAGAGTTTCTCTTTTTTTACTTAGCTATTTTAGCATAATTTATGCTTAGATTTTTTTTTGAAAAATAAAAAATGGCGGAGAGAAGAGATGGACCTTGTGGATTTGTCTTTCCAAGCTCAAAACCATGGATTTTGGAGGGCCAAATGCTGTCTTTATAGTGAGGGTGCTGCCTCCTTTCTAGGCAGGGGGGGGGAAGGGAGAATGGGGCTTATTTTTGAGGTCTCAACGGGTATTGAGTAGTATCACATTGAGCTATTTAGGCTTGGTTTGGAATGTGCTTGATCCTTAAGTGGTTTGATTGCTTTGGGGGTGGTTTGCCTAGATTGACCCCCAAACTTGTGGGGATAGAACTAATTCGGCCCCAATTTGGCACGAACTAGGTGGTTTGGTACGCTTCGCTTGATTTTCTTTCCTTTTTTTTTGGTACAATGGCTGCTCACCCCATCCTAGTGTAGGTGCTGCCAACAGAATCAAGAGCTACAAAACGGCATAACCATGGAGGAGGGGTTCTCTGATGCGTCCAGAGGACCTCTCCGGAATGCTACGCTGCATAAGAGGCAACCCAATCGGCGGCTCTGTTCGTCTTTCTATACACATGTACCGCCTGAAACTCATTGCAATCTCGCACCATCCGTCGAATGTTGTCGATAAGAGGGCGTTCGTCCTCCGTACGCCCCTCCTCTCGTATTCAACCAATAACGGTGTTCGAGTTTCCCTCGTGGATGATGCGCTCTGCCCCTAGTCTCTTCCTAGCATAGGAAATGCCTTCCCATGCTGCTCTGAGCTCCGTCCCTAAGGTTGTCAGCCCATAAGTGCATCGCCCATCCGTAGCTATAATCTGTGAGTCGTGACCCCTGATCACAAAATCCACTCCTGCTCTGTCTCCATCACCGGTTGCACTACCGTCAAAGTTCACTTTAAGATGGCCGGAGGGTGGGGGCTCTCAGAAAACAAGGACGAACCTGGGTGCTGAATCAGCATAGCAGGAGTCCCAAATATCCCTAGCCATCCTAGCCGACACGCCCTACCTGTACCGGCCTCGGTATGGTATCGAACTGTACTGGCTACTGACTGGTATGGGTCCCAGTACCAGTTTGGCGGACCTTGCTAGATTGAATTTAATACTTTGAATTGAATATGGCTATACATGCAAACATTGTGGCTGCAATTTAGAGAACTGTTCATTTCAATTTTTCATCCTTTTCTCTGAAATCTCTTTTCTTGTACGGTTGAATTTCAAGTGAAGCATTATGATGAAATTTCATCGCAAGAATTATGAAGGTTGAGTATAGTGTGAGTTGGATAAATGCACTCCATCTAGACACCATTCACATGGATTGATATTTAGATGGAATGATTGGTTTAAATCTCATGATCCATGAATTGGCTCTTTCAATCGAGATCTGAAGTTCACAATCTAATTGATCTTAACCTAGGGATCTTATGTGAGTTGTTAGTGCCATCTTATCTTTGCTTTTTTTTGAATGAAATTTTCTCTGGTTTGTTTTGTCTTCCTCTTGCTGATTTTCAGCAAGGGAGATCTGGAAGTTTCAGATGCAAGCAGAAAATTCGGATCTGTTCTGAAAGATTCAGATCTAGAGTTTCATTGTACATCAATCCTGTGGGGTCTTTCTAAAGCTAATACCGCTTCTGAATATATGAGATTAGGTTAGGTAGCTCATCATGTATTAGAGTTGATTGTTATCTGTAGTGTGAATGTAGATGTATGTGCTAGTCCATATACTTAAGTCCTTTTTGCCCATTAACTCTTTGCTGCTGTGGTGTTTCTATCTAATTATAAATTCAAGAAGAATCAAATTCTGCTATTCTGTGCATTGTATGAAGTAGAGTTTATTTTAATTTTTTCAGTTCAATTATGAGCTATAATTTTGAATATATTCTTGAACTTCATTATGTTGTTTTTTTTATAAAAATTCATAATGATGAATTTTGTCCAATCATGTGTTTCTATTTGGTTCATGAAAGACGTGCTGTAATTTTTCTTATTTATAATTTATTCTCTTTGTAGGTTCAGAATGTCTTCTCAGCGCTGGAAAGGTCTTCCATTGCATCCATCCTATGTGTACATGCTATCACTATTCATTCATAAACTTTTTATCATTTGTCTGGCACGATCTAAGGTGGAGCATCTTATGTTATTATATTTTCATTTCACATCAATTTATCTCTTAGATTTATAGTTATTAAAGTTTCAAGTTTTGGCTAAAATGGATCGGTTTCAGACATTTTTGGCCAAGTTCAGTTAGTTTTGATTAGTTTTGTTGATTCAACTAGTTTTGGCCAAAACTAATAGAAACCACCTTTTTTTGGTTAACAGATTCATATGTTTAATCTTTTCTTTGTTTCTCTGTCTTTGAATTTGTTTACTAACTAGAAAGCATTGTGTTTCAATAATTTTTTTTGCTTAGTTTTTTTATTTTTGGAAAGAAATGAAATATTAAAATGGGATAATCAAATAAAATGTTTTTTATCTAGATGGGTAAAATGTTTTTCTTAATTTGGTAGGTTATTAAAATGAAATAAAATAACATTTGTTGAGGTCATTAGAATGGGATATGCTTAGATTAGTTTTTTCTTGCTTAGATGGGTAATTAAATAAAATAAAATGGAATATATTTAGAAGAGTTTTCTGTTGGATGGTTGTCGATTTTATACTCTTGTGATACTGAATAAGTATATAATTAATTCTATATTATTATGTACTTAGTCTTGCTAATTGTGCTTGATTGAATGAATTTTGGTTTTTATACTTAATACCTTAGTAGAGGGCATGCATTGGTATAATGATAAGGTTGCTCCATTGTGACCTATGTATCATCTGTTCAAAACATGGAAATAGCCTCTCCGCATGCGGGGCACGGCTGCATTCATCTGACCCTTCCCAAGATCTTGCGGTGGCGGGAGCCTCGTGCACTATGATGCCCTTTGGTACTTAATACACTGGTACATTATTGTGATCCACATAATGCATTAAGCTTCAATAGGATCCGATTTCAGGCCAAAACTACTTAAACTACATTAATTAGGATTCTAGATAACTCAAGATACAATGAAATGATGTAAAATAATTTTCCTTGATTTTTTTTATCTTTTCTTTTTTTTTTTGATTTTTCTGACTTTTTTGGTTAAAATTGCTGGGAGTAAAATTACTGAACCATTGAAACTGAAAATCTACCCAGGAGACCAAAATTGAAGCCAAACCCAAGATTTAAAATCTTTCATAGTTATTTTTGTTTGTATATTACATGGTTACATGAATATTTTTGTATTATTGCTTACAAGTAGAATTAGTTTGTGCTGGACAATTGTAAATGAAAAGGCCAAATTATTATATTGTTTTATTGGTGTCATTAGGAAAGATGGTTGGATAATTATGGACTAGATTGGAACTAAAATTATCGAAGAAACTTTCTGACTTGATCAAACTTTGGACCATGATGCATTAGTGAAATAGTTGAAGTGAATTAACATTCTGCTGAGCCATTATGCGCAACAGAAACTATCTGAAAGGGCAAAAGTGCCTTGAAATAGCAATATTACCATGAGAAAGAATCTACATGTGGTATATATTTACATTGAGAAAACATATAAAGGATATAATAGAGTGATTTATGGGAACTTAGTTTGGTTTTAGTTAAAAACTTGTTCTTCTTCAGTTTAATAGTCTTGGTAGTGTTGGATTAAATTCATTGCTTGGTTTGAAACCAGCAAAAAGTATAAAAAACCATTTGCACAAATATATTAAAACTCTGAAAATTAAAGAAAAGATAAAAAAAATAATGCAAATGGAGATCTATAAGCATCAATTTAAGATATATTATCATATTGTTTAGGCATATAGCTTTTGTGATTTCATTTTGAAATTAATAAAGGAAAATGGGAAGAATAAAATGGAAAATCATAGAAATTTGGAAAGATTACAAGGTGAAGAAAAATATTGTAGATGCCATTTTATAGAGTAGAAATCTATTTTATAGTATAATATTAGTGTTTACCTTGTTGTTCCAGTAACTACTGGGCTATTGAATATTTCAACTTAGGTAAGAATTGTACAAATAGTAGAAGAATGATTGGGAATCACAATCGAGAATGATAACAACCAAAAAGAATCTTTGATGTGTCTACGTTTCAAAACTCAACATTTATAAAATTATAAACCAGTAGTTGATTATGTTCGAACAAGTTATCGATAATATAACCTACTTTGTCTTAATACATGTGTATTCATATTGAAATTAAGAAATCTAGAACTTTCATTTTCATAGAGAATAATATTGGAAATATAATCTTTTTAATTCTTTTAGAATTATTTTTGGTACCAAAATTTGTGTTTCATGACATGTACTATTCATGTCAAAAGTGTTTTCCCCCTAGATCAGGAAGTAGAAACTAGCTATATAAGTCAATTTTCCTTAGTGTTCATACAATAGTATTTTTCAAATTTATGGAATTTCCTAAATTCTTGGATTGTTTGAACTTAACAACTAGTATGAAGATTTGAATGAAAATAACCAATAACTTTCAGATCAGACATCCAATTAATTCAAATTTTCTTAAGACATGCAAAGTTCAAGATTAGTCTTGCAAAAATGCTCCTTAAGGGTATAATATCATCCACAAGTCAATTCTTCAATGCAAAAGGAGAAAACATGAACCTTAAATTTTTTGGTAATGATATAGAAAATTTTCAAGGTATGCCGAAATGGGTTGAATTGCCCGGTTCATCTTGTACTGAACCGAACTGGTGGAAAATCAGGTCGGCTCGGTCCTAAATTTCGAAATTCCCCCTCCTCGAATTGGACGTTTGGAGCGGAACTGGTGCGAACTGAGTGGTTTACCTCTTTAATAGGATTGAATCATGGTCTATTGAACCTGGTGGAACCGCCTGGTTCACTCTATATCGAACCAGTAGTCGACCGGCATATGTCCCAATACCAGTTCGGTTAACCTTGGTCAGTTTTATGCCAAACTTATTTATTTTGATCTTAAAGGGAACCCTAATATTGAGGCCAAACTTATGCTATCACCAAAACAAATTTGTGTACAAGCCAAAATGTATCTTCAGCCAAAACTCTGAACCATGTTATTTGACAACGTGAGAGGTAATCTGAATGCTCCATGTTATTTGACAACCATGGTAGTGAGCCTTCGTAGTACCATTAAATTGGAAATTAGATTCTGGTCACTAAATGCTCCATGTTAGAACAACAATCACTACTTTTTGGAGGTAGATGTCAAAGCTCCCTAAGATTTATAGTTCGAGGCATTCCTTTAGCCTTTATGGAAATTTCAATTCAAAAGAAATGAACCTTTTGGTTATGTTTATGGAGCCAAAAAAATTAGCACAAGGACATAATTGACCATAAAATTAGATGGAGAAAAATGAGAAAACAAAACAATCAAATTCTACATACCAAAATCACCATTGCCATGTAGCAGAGTGTCAATCAAAATTAAAACCATCTTAATGTACCGGTAGAAAGAACAATAAGATAAATTACTTTATTTTGTTGGGAGCATCTTAAACCCAATTATCACCTTTATCAAGTTGTCAAGTGCATAACTCGTTTCATGTTCGACAACCTCTGCTTGTTTTGTTCCACCTTTATCATTCTCAGCATTGATTTGTCCACTAGCTCTAATATCATTGCGGACGGTATCCTACACTTGTCCAATATCTTGGTAATCATCGACATAAAGTTATGGTGCATGCAGTTTTTGTTTGACAATAGCTCATGCTTATCATTGGTCGGTTCGTGCTTAAAAATACCAACATTGTTGCTGCCATTGTCCTTTGTCAACAATTGTCCTTTTTGCCCCTAGATTATTTTGGAAAATTGATATATATAGTTCTCATGTGGCTCGAAGTGGTTTAAGTTTGTGCTTTCTTGGACAATCTATTTCAGTTTTGTGATGGTACTTTTTGAGCTTCCAAACCTTGTTTATTTGAGACTTGTGGTCTCTCTACATGAGTTTCACGATAAAGCTAGATAAAGTAGGTATGTCCTTGATGTGACACCAAGATAATGTAGAAGCAACATGTTTTGTGGTGATCATGTATCTTGGAGGATAAAATTATCATTGTTGAAGGCCTATTTGTACACCTCTTAAGTATAGGCCACTCCTCTTGGAGACACTTAAGGAAATGGTTAAGGTGGTTCCCTTTATTTAGAGTACGATGATAGGGGCCAAGGAGAATTACACAGTCAATGTGGCCCAGTACTCTTTCTGAAGCTATTTGTGGGTATGCCAATAATATCCCGCACATCCCTAGGTTTAACTAAATATTTTATTTATGCTGTGTATAGTTGCTATCTATGCTATGTACATGCACACTTTATATTGTGCTTATTCGGGTTGTTAAGGATTTAGTGGCATTAAATTATTAAAGATTTATAAAAGCATGCAGTGGTAATGACCAATGTTTAGAGATCCTAGTGGATCGACCGAGTCCACCTGCTTGGCCCGTTACTTAGGACCCGTAACTAGTTGGGTTACTAAGAAACCTGGCATCCTTAAGAACCTATTTGACCCGGTGCTATACCTGATTGAATTGGTTGACCTGGATGGATTGACTGGTTTCCACCTGTTTGATTCAGTAGCATAAAATTTGAATAAAAACATAAAAAGGGAATGGGTTTAGGGCACAATCTTTTGTTTTCTCTGCTTCGCTTTTGGGGTATCTTGGAGAGCTTCTTTATCTTGTCACTATCTCCATTATCGGTTGAGTGCAAGGCCACCAAGGTTGCTTTCGTCGATCTCCTTCATCTCATCTACACCAAGGAGTAGGATAGAGCTGGTGACAAGGGTCTCAACTTCAAATTAGAGGCAAGGATGAACAAGGGAAGGGATGATGTTAATGGGCTCAATGTTGACAGCTAGATGCCAAGGGAATGTGAATGGCGACGGGGCCTGGAGATGAGAAAGGGATGCACCAAAGGAGAAGAAGTCATGTTATGGGGGGATGAGTCTGGAGAGGGTATGAGATGGGAGAGTGCTAGGATGTGACAAAAGGAATTGAGAATCAGAGAGTATTTGATAGAAAAAGATAGAGGGTTAAAGATTGAGAAGAGGGTGGTCCATCCATTACCTTTTATTTCCTCTCCCGATCAACTCGCAGGTGGACTGGGGTTGAACCAGTGATCCATGAACTAGCTGCCACAGTGGGTCAGTCTAGTTCAATGAGTTCCAAATACTGATAATGACCCTCTGACCTTCGGCTGGGAAGATCTTGAAAACCATTTCAAAGTTTTGAGTGAAACCAATTCCATGTGAAAGTAGACATCTAAAATGTTGAGATATCATGAATCAAAGTCAGGCCAATTGTGCAATCCTAATATGACAGGCTTCACAGGTTAGTACTAAATCTGATGTGGATACTTGAACATTTGGGTTACTTCATGACACTCTTTGGCCCATTATTCCATCAAATTATGGTGCCATCATCATTGTTTCTACTTTAGGACATGTATTTTAATTCTAACATAATAGTTAGCAATCATTTTATTAAATTTTATGAAGTTAAGGAGCATAGATCTAGCTTGTTGTTCATTATACCTATATATTAATACAATTTTCATGTATATAAGCTTTACATGTCTCTCCATGTCTGTGATTTCTAGAAGATTCCTGTCATATTATTCTAGATACTTGGACACTATACACCTATATCACAGGTCTAGGTAACATCGGTTCAATCTCTTTGCAACAGTGTGGTTATATACTAGTGGTGATTGTAATTTGTATGTTTTTGCTAATTTCATCTTACCTTTTGATATGCTTGTGCTTTTGTATATTTGCCAAGATGTGTCTTCTTTTGTATAGATCTTATTCTCCTCGACATGGATATATCATACAATTTACTTTAGCATTATTCTATATATGACTATATGTTTCAAATTTGCGAGTTTTCATATTTTGGATTTTTTAACTTTATCCTGTAATGATCACATATCATGCTTGAATCAACATTTGTTAAAATAATCTTTACCTTGGCTCTTATTATCTTGTTTTGCTTATTTCTATAGGGGCCGTGGATTTCTCACTCTTGATGATGTCTATGAGGTATTCTCTATCTTAAATAGTTTATAATTTGAGTAATGGTCTTTATGGTAGGGTTGAAATCAGATCGGATATGGATCAGATACCAATATACCATTTTCATATTTGTTTTATTTGACGAATACAGAAATGGTTACAGATGTTAGTTGATGCAAATATCTATATCTATATTTGTTTTAAATGGATATGGATACAAATCGAATACAAGAAGTGTGGATATAATTATGGATATAAGTTGGATAATTAAACTTTATGACCACAAAATCAAAGATATTATTAATTGGATGGTAAATCAAGTTAATAGCATGTTAATGTGGTCATATATTTTCTTAAAAGTTCATGAGTACTATATTAAATTAAATAAGATTAGAAATAGAATCGGATATTTGGATACAGATATGGTAGTTGTCTATCCATATTTATATCTATTTTTCTTTGACGGATATGGATATGGATACGGATATTAATTGGATGCTCAAGTTTTTCCATATCCGGAGAAATTTGGATATGAAAATCGATCTGGATGGATATTATTTAGTCCACTTTCATCCCTACTTTGTGGTACTTTTTGTTCATATCATGCATAGAGTTGGTTTGGTTTGGGTTAGCCCTCAATCTGATCCAACCCACTTGAATTACAGCTCAAACTTTTGGCCATTTGAACAGTGCACTCATCATTTGCAATTTAGCATTTTGTCCTATGTGATTTTGACCTCCATTTGTGCAGATTCTTTTTGTTTGCAGATAATATTTGAGTCTATTGTGACAGCAAACCAAGAATTCTATTATTCATGACCTAGTTGATGTGCCTGATATATTGAAAATTGGGTCATATTTTTTTTTTTCCATGAATGAAAACATGATGCTCATCAACATCAATCTATTTATTTTATTAGTATGCAAGCATGAGTAAATGCCTTTGCTCTACACTTCTTTGCACCTGCACATACTTTTCATGCCCAATTTTGTTTTGCATGATGCAGATCCTTGTATTTGTTTCTCTTGATTATTTTTTCTATTACAATGTTAACTATTTATCGTGAATTCTAAGTTGAGGACCACTGTTGAAACAATGTCACAGGCGCTGGTCAAACTCGGTTTCTCCCTTGACTCACCTGCCTTTTATACAGTCTGTGAGGTACTATACATCTGTGCTTTTATATCACAAAAAGCAATAATTTTTCTAAAAGCAATGATGCAACTTGTGCAATTAGTTTAGTTAGTAGCTTTCAACACATAAGTGTTGTTTGGCCATTTCCAGACAAAGGATTACATGGATCCTCGCTACCTAATCTTTCAAATCATCAACAATTGCAAATATTAGATCAGCAAGCCCTCCGATGAGAGATTTATATCCTGTTCAGAGATGATTACTACCTTCAAAAGATGGAGCAAATTTTTGTCATAGTATGAGGAGTCACAAACATGGAAAATGAAATAAGCTTCCATCTTATTGGCTATTTATCAATAGGGATCATTATAAACCTCCTATTTATGTTTTCTATGTTAGCTTGGTTGTTAAACAAGAATAGGTCCATATAATGTAAGCATCAAGCACAGGATGAAGCTGCTAAACTCCTGTGTATTATCTGCCCATTGTTTGATTTTAGGTTGATTCCAGATAAGTGATCAAGGATAAAATAGAAAGACTTCATCACCCTCTCTTCCCCCCACCCCCTGCAAAACCTTTTTTTTTTGGAAGAAAATGAATGCAACAAAAGAAAAGCTATTTTACCTGCTCATATCGATGGTTTTCGCCTACAAAGCAGGTGTGTTTAGTGAATCACCTTTCATGTTAATTCAAGCGAATCACCCACTCCTGGTCCAGCTTGACCTAGGTCCAAACCAAAGGTTTAGACCTAGGCCTGTATCTGGTTAGGTGGAGTCTCTTTCTCCATGTTCGAATCAGGTCTAGAGTTCCAATAATCCAAGGCCCATGCCAAACCTGATTGGCAGTTACATCTTAATTTGAGAGCCATGCCTGACTAATGGATCTTTCTTTGAACATGGATCAGACACTTGCATTTCTATCTGAAGCCAACCAAATTTCATGCAAAAGTTGTATAGTATATAAGATTTGGTAACATGGATTTGTGTGTTACTAGATGATTGAAGTTCTGTCTCCTGACTAACAACTTCTTCCCACTCACTCACTGTTTCAAAATGTATTCCAGTAGCAGGTGGTTGGGCTATTGTGTAATGCTTGTGCAGTTTGTGTTTTCAGTTTTTAACCATATTAAAAAGTTATCAGGATTCACAAATTTATTTGAGAGCCTATTTTAACTTAGTATGACATGTATTGGAGTAAATTAATAATATTACTCTATACACCACGTTCAAGTTACAAGTTGGAAAATGCAGCAAAGTAATCTATCAATTATGTAAGTAAAGTGGGAAGAGAAGGAGAACATGCTATCATTTGCATGGAGCTTTGAACACTTGCGTGCTGCATGGGCATATGCGGGCACCTACCAACCTTCTGTGGTGCAACCACATATGGGGAGTGCAAGTCCAAGGTGGTGCTGTCACTAGATGGCATTCACATATACTTGCACCTGTCATTGCATGTACCACTTCTTAAAACGTACTTACTAAAGAAATGCAACATTTTGACCATGTTAGGATTATATTCATAATGTTTACATCTCATTAAAGCATTTTATGTTTGTATATCTTGAGATGGTATATGTGTTATGCCTGCCCTCTGCATTTTCTTGTGATTTGTATTGTTCTAATTGTTAGAACTATTGTTTAATGTTTCTCTTGATCACATTAGAGCTTTGATAAGAACAAGATGGGAATGGTTCGGTTGGACGAGTTCATATCAATTTGTATTTTTGCACAGTCAGCTCGGTATGTAAATTCATATACCTTATATGAAACTACTTAGTTGTTCTTCATTACATAATATATTCTTTTTTCATTTTTATCTTTATGT